>NC_056737.1:1047533334-1047540834 GCF_019279795.1 Protopterus annectens | reverse complement strand
CAGAGCTCAGTGAGCTCTTGTAATATGTCCACTCTGTACCACTTTACAATCTCCAGCTCATGCTGCTCCTGGAAGGTTACCCTGGGCCTGAATACTCTTCCCTTCTCAGCCTAGGCCTATGGTCAGCAGTGCCAGCAGCATTGACTTCATCATCTAGTACATACAGATGTAGCAGACCTGCAGCAGCCCCTAGCATTATCCTAGTTAAAATTCCCAAGTCTGTACTCCAGAGTATTGAGGGAAAATCAGAATGTAGAGTGTATGCCTACTTTATGCAGGTCTACTGTGGGTCCACCATGTGTGATTGGCTAATTATTATGCATTTCACCTACCTAGATTGTAATTAACATCATTTAATGGCCCTACTTTATTGCACAAAGCAGCGCTATGTGCCGTGGTGTAGAGGATAGCTTATACACTAGTAAATATTCATCAAATATATCTGCTTTCCATTCATTGTGGCCTACGTCATCACTCTCATGTGGGTAGTGTGCCATGCAAATATGATAAGCTATGCACCATACCACATAGCATACCTAGTCAAGATCAATAATTGAATATATCTGGTTTTAATTACTTGCTGTCTATGTCATCACTGTGACCTGGGTGGTCTTTTTCATGTGAACATGCTCAGCTATGCGGTACGCAGTGCAAACACGTGCACTGGGAATTAAAACATTCCAAAAACTAATGGAAGACACCCTCCTGCTGACATCCACATCCAGTGGAAATATCAACATGGTGTAGGAGCCTACATGAAAGGGATCTGCGGACATGGTTGCTCCTTGTACCAATTCAACAAATTCACCTCATTTGCATACATATCCATGATGACAGCTTAGTAACTAAATGGTTCATAGCTGTATGACCTAGACAACATCACCAATGCACCATTGTATGGACCTGACACAACATTCTATATTACATTTCTGACAAATATTATAAAATGATTTTTATTCCTATTTTTTTTTTTAATTTTTCAGTTAGGCATGTTTGCTCACTAAGGCCCATAGTGCAAACATGCTGTAATCATTACAAAAAATATATATATTTTTACATATTCCCTTGCATTTTCAGATATCCACAATGCATTTTTAGCACATCAATGTATGTGATCTAACTATTTCAGGGAAGCTATGTCCATATTTGTGGACTTTTACATCCCCTTCTTTCTGTGTAGACTCCTGTATGCGGAAAATTTCCATGTACCCTACGGACACAGACACAGGGTCTACATGGATGCCTTTCTGCTTGTTGGATTGCTCCACCTGGGTCATTTGCATAGTAATTAAAAATTTTGTAGTTTTTAAACTCAAAAATATTCCCATACTGTTGAATGTGAGGGTGAGATTCACGTTGTTTTAAGTCCTGTAATTCCCCCTGTGATAGTAGTTGAGGTTGTTGTTGTAGGATATAGGATTCAGATTGTGTATCCTGTCGGACCTCCAAAGAGGGGGAAAAATGTTAAAGGGATATCCCTATTATTGGCTTCATCATATTCTTGCTGCATTTCTCGTTCTTTTAATGGAACTGTTTGTGTCTTGCTGTTTGTATCTTTGTCCATTTGATTATAAAAACCATTAAAAGGTCTGGGCTTGGGATAAGCAATCCCAAGACGGTATTCTCTGATATCCCTTTCTAGTTTCCCTACCTTCCTTTTCATGTTGTTAATACATTCTTTCTCAACCTGTGCAAAAATGTTATAATACGACACTTTCTCAGATTCAACAGTGAATAAAAGGTCGTTAATAATATTAGTGTTGATCACATTCATTTTAGCTAAAAGAGAAGTTCTAACTCTCTCATTTTCTGATATAATAGCTTTCACCACCTCTAGACCACAATTATCGAAAATTTGTAACAATTCTTTATGAAATACTGAACCTTCCTCTACCCTATTAGGAAATTTCCAAAGTCGCAAACCTTTTGGGACTATATTTTTCTTTAAGCATTCTTTCAAAAAAGAAGAATCACAACCCAGCCTTTTAAATTTGTCCATGTAAAAAAATAATATGTCCAAATTCTCTTTATAAGTTCTGGTAACACTCTCGGAATTACCAGAGTGAGAAACCAAAGGGTTAAGAGAAAATTCCTTGTCCAAAAAAGTACTGTAATCTATAACATTGCCCGAATTAAAAAAGTCACCTTGTTTACGCTGTTTATGTCATTCTTTAGGAGCATTAGGCTGTCCATTAGTATCCGAAGTTTGTCCATTTGATGTTTCACCCTGATTGGTCCTGTTAGATCGCAAAAGATGGGGGAATTCATCAAAATCATTGTCCAAGTGTTGCACAGAAGCATTTGCAGCTTCACCATTAGCGTTCTGGGGTTCAGAAACCGGAATAGGAATTAAGTCATTACGTTGTGTTTGGTTCCTCACAGGCAATGCAGTTCGATCAGAAACAAGAGAAACAATTGAGAGGCACGCTGGCGTCAGCAACTCCACCAACTGGGAAAGCTGTCCAATCACTTTCCTAAGTTCACCTTTATCACCACATGTTAAATCATTCACGGACTCTGCCCCTGGCTCCTCCGCCATCTCGAACAAAACCAATAACCAGCAAGGAGATGGATAAGCGAACAACAAACAACTCAAACCTCACACACAAGTTCGCAGTTGGAGAACCAAATGAGGGAATGAGACCGGAATGATGTTTCCACAAGTATACTGAAACAATTTATTCAACATAATGCTTGACACTAACAATACGTTTTCGAATACCTTCCTCAGAAGCGAAAGATTGTAATTCTTGTGTTACCAATCATTTAAACTAATTACAATAAAAAATTAACCAATGAATGAATGATTGATATTAATAAAAAATTCAAAACAGCTTTTAAAGCAACAGCAATACTAATAGTACATAATAAAATTTCATAATGTATTGTACAAGATGAGTAAGGAAATAAAATCAAATAAACTTCTTAAATTTCCATCAATTAATATAAAAATAATATTATATAGACTTTAAAAATATATACTTTAAAAATATATATATATATATATATATATATATATATATATGTTATGTATTGTCATTAAAATACATAAGAATTTAATCCCAACGATATTTTGTTCTAAAAACATGTATATTCCACTACCATCTGGTGGAAAAAACAGAACATGCCAACAACCAGCATGTCTATAGTTTTGCTGCTCTTAATTTTAAAACTGGAAGAAGCGAAACCATATCATTCAGACCTGGCACCCTTGTAGCCTCCAAAATTATTTGCCAAAATAATTCCCTATATTCTAATTTTGTCTCCCACATACCTCCCCTGACCTCTTTTGGTACTACCTCCAAAACAAAAAAATGAAAAAGAGCTTGATTACAAGTTTGTGAGTGATGAAATAGAGCATTATTTGCATTGTCTTCTCATTTCATAATAATGCTCATAAATTCTGGTTTTTAACTTTCTCTCCATCTTACCTACATAAAAAGATGAACAGGATTGGCATGTAGCAAGATAAACGGCTCCAATGGTGTTACAATTAGAATATGTAGTACTTTTTATTACCCTATTTCTACTGGGAATTTGAATATCAGATTTGTTATAAATATACTGACACTGGGAACAAAAGCCACATCTGAATGTACCTACTCTACGAGATCCATTTGCTGGATTGATACCACCCCCAAACTCAAAAAGGTTCTTAAAATTCTTATCTTTTCTATATATAAATTTTAAAGGCTGAGAATTCATGAATTGCAGATCTGAAATCTGTTTAAACCTGTCCCATTCTCTATTAACAATTTGTTTTATAACTAACGAATCACCAGTATAATCCATAACATATGCTTGTTCCAAATTGTTAGTATTGATGTCAGAGGAATTAGAATTAACATGTTCTTCTTGACCCAAAATAGGAAAAAAATCTTCCTTTTCTGCCTTCCTGAACCTCATGAAACATTTCATTAATTAAATGGTCAGGGTAACCCCTTTCTCTAAACATGTTCATG
This sequence comes from Protopterus annectens, assembly GCF_019279795.1. Lineage (NCBI taxonomy): Eukaryota > Metazoa > Chordata > Ceratodontiformes > Protopteridae > Protopterus > Protopterus annectens. Next base: position 1,047,536,872 of record NC_056737.1, on the reverse strand, counting down.
ACAAAATGACTATCAGTGATAAATTCAGTGTCATCAGATGTCATGCGACTGGTCCTAACCTGTTGTCCTTTAACAAGGTTTTTCTTTTGAAAGAAGGGGTGCCCACTTTTAAAGTGAAGATATTAATTTGAAAAAAAATTTTTCCTGTGTATTCTAGAAGAAATGTGTTGTTGAACTTTTTTCAGAGAAACATCTAAGTAAATACATTCCTGTTTATTTAAATTGTAGGTAAAATCCAAAAATTCAGTTGTACCCTTGATATAGGTCAGGAATTCAAAAAATCTTTCTTCTGTATCATTCCAAAAAATACATATATTGTCAAGAAAACGTTTGTACAAGACCAAACACTTAGCAAATTCACTTTTGTTTATGTATAAATTCTCCCACCACGACAGTATAATATTGGCATAGGTGGGGGTACACTTTGCCCCCATAGCCACTCCCCTTTCCTGTTTAAAAAATTCCCCTTGAAAGAACATGAAATTATTTTTAAGAATAGCTTCCATAAATTGGAGACAGACCCTAAAATCATCTGGGGAGAAAATACCACTTTCCCTCATACTTTCTTCCAACCATTGAAGGCCGGTTTCATGTGGTATACTACCAAAAAGATCTATTATATCCAAAGTAACAAAAATGATATCAGTGGAAAATAAGTTGGACTTTACTTGTCTAAGGAAGTCCCATGAATCCTTTAGTACTGTAGTACTCAAATAAGAAAGTTCCTTCAATTTCACATCAACATATTTAGCTAAAGGGGTGGTAATAGATCCTTCTGAGGACACTATTAAATGAAAAGGTGGGTCCTCAGAGTCCTTATGGACTTTGGGAATCCCAAATACTGAAGGGACCCTAGGATATTTGTTGTACAAGAAATTGTACATATCTATATCAATAGAGCCTTCAAGCAACAAATCATTAATAAGAAGGTTGATTTTAGACTTAGAAATATTTACCTCATTAATAGAAGCTCTGGAATACTTAGAGGTATCCTGTAAAGAGTCCTTCATCTTAGATTCATATAAAATCATGTCCATCAAAACCGTGCCACCCCCTTTGTCCGGCTGCATAATTCTGATAGATTTGTTGTTTTTCAAGGAATTTAATAAACTATTTTCACTATTGGAAAAGTTTGAAAATACTTTATGTGTGGTTATAGTATTTCTGATTTCCATTTCAAGTAAATTCTCTAAATTCTTCAATTGGGGATGCAGGGGGGATTAAAGGTGCTTTTCTTTTTGAGTAAAGAAGTTGTATGAACTGTGGTTCCAGTATTTTGAAAAATAAATGATAAGTTTTGTTTTCTTAAGAACAATTTTGTGGTTCCAGTATTTTGAAAAACAAATGATAAGTTTTGTTTTCTTAAGAACAATTTTAAATCAACAATAGCCCTAGGAACACTGGCTTTTCTATAAGGAATACATTTAAATCCTTTTGAAAAAAGCTGAAAGTGATCAAGTTGAATATCAATAGAACTATAATTAAAAATTTTGTAGTTGTTAAACTCAAAAATATTCCCATACTGTTGAATGTGAGGGTGAGATTCATGTTGTTTTAAGTCCTGTAATTCCCCCTGTGATAGTAGTTGGGGTTGTTGTTGTAGGATACAGGATTCTGATTGCGTATCCTGTCGGACCTCCGAAGAGGGGGAAAAAATTCTAAAGGGATATCCCTATTATTGGCTTCATCATATTCTTGCTGCATTTCTCGTTCTTTTAATGGAACTGTTTGTGTCTTGCTGTTTGTATCTTTGTCCATTTGATTATAAAAACCATTAAAAGGTCTGGGCTTGGGATAAGCAATCCCAAGACAGTATTCTCTGATATCCCTTTCTAGTTTCCCTACCTTCCTTTTCATGTTGTTAATACATTCTTTCTCAACCTGTGCAAAAATGTTATAATACGACACTTTCTCAGATTCAACAGTGAATAAAAGGTCGTTAATAATATTAGTGTTGATCACATTCATTTTAGCTAAAAGAGAAGTTCTAACTCTCTCATTTTCTGATATAATAGCTTTCACCACCTCTAGACCACAATTATCGAAAATTTGTAACAATTCTTTATGAAATACTGAACCTTCCTCTACCCTATTAGGAAATTTCCAAAGTCGCAAACCTTTTGGGACTATATTTTTCTTTAAGCATTCTTTCAAAAAAGAAGAATCACAACCCAGCCTTTTAAATTTGTCCATGTAAAAAAATAATAGGTCCAAATTCTTTTTATAAGTTCTGGTAACACTCTCGGAATTACCAGAGTGAGAAACCAAAGGGTTAAGAGAAAATTCCTTGTCCAAAAAAGTACTGTAATCTATAACATCGCCCGAATTAAAAAAGTCACCTTGTTTACGCTGTTTATGTCATTCTTTAGGAGCATTAGGCTGTCCATTAGTATCCGAAGTTTGTCCATTTGATGTTTCACCCTGATTGGTCCTGTTAGATCGCAAAAGATGGGGGAATTCATCAAAATCATTGTCCAAGTGTTGCACAGAAGCATTTGCAGCTTCACCATTAGCGTTCTGGGGTTCAGAAACCGGAATAGGAATTAAGTTGTGTTTTGTTCCTCACAGGCAATGCAGTTCGATCAGAAACAAGAGAAACAATTGAGAGGCACGCTGGCGTCAGCAACTCCACCAACTGGGAAAGCTGTCCAATCACTTTCCTAAGTTCACCTTTATCACCACATGTTAAATCATTCACGGACTCTGCCCCTGGCTCCTCCGCCATCTCGAACAAAACCAATAACCAGCAAGGAGATGGATAAGCGAACAACAAACAACTCAAACCTCACACACAAGTTCGCAGTTGGAGAACCAAATGAGGGAATGAGACCGGAATGATGTTTCCACAAGTATACTGAAACAATTTATTCACAATAACGCTTGACTCTAACAATACGTTTTCGAATACCTTCCTCAGAAGCGAAAGATTGTAATTCTTGTGTTACCAATCATTTATACTAATTACAATAAAAAATTAACCAATGAATGAATGATTGATATTAATAAAAAATTCAAAACAGCTTTTAAAGCAACAGCAATACTAATAGTACATAATAAAATTTCATAATGTATTGTACAAGATGAGTAAGGAAATAAAATCAAATAAACTTCTTAAATTTCCATCAATTAATATAAAAATAATATTATATAGACTTTAAAAATATATACTTTAAAAATATATATATATGTTATGTATTGTCATTAAAATACATAAGAATTTAATCCCAACGATATTTTGTTCTATTTTAGACTTAGAAATATTTACCTCATTAATAGAAGCTCTGGAAGACTTAGCGGTATCCTGTAAAGAGTCCTTCATCTTAGATTCATATACAATCATGTCCATCAAAACAGTGCCACCCCCTTTGTCCAGCTGCATAATTCTGATAGATTTGTTGTTTTTCAAGGAATTTAATAAACTATTTTCACTACTGGATAAGTTTGAAAATATGTTATATGTGGTTATAGTATTTCTGATTTCCATTTCAAGTAAATTCTCCAAATTCTTCAATTGGGGATGCAGGGGAGGATTAAAGGT
>NC_056737.1:1047525703-1047532834 GCF_019279795.1 Protopterus annectens | reverse complement strand
TTATGAGTCATGATCACTCTTTGTTACTTACATCCTTTATTGAATTGGCCATGTCTCCAAGAGAAAGTATAAGATTTTCCTAGATAAAAAGCAATAATCACAATCCATTTGGTTTAGACTAATAGACTGAATTCCTGGTTACTGAATCCATCATAACTTATTCTGACCATTGGTAATACAGAGTCACAGTACAGTGGCCACAATATGAAATAATATTGAAAAAAATAATGTTAAAAAAAATCAAGCTAGGGATCTGATGTCCACCTCCTCATAACTGTAATTCATATAATAAATTCCTGCTGTTGTGATCTTTATAATGGGCATTTGCATTTTAGAACGTATTATAAAAGACGTGTCTGAACCGTTTCTCCCTGGGCCTTCTCTGAAAATTGGTTCATTTCAAGTTGACTTTCCCAGTAAACAAATGTTAAATGAATAAATAAATAAATTATACTTTGTGCAAAATAGTCCTTACATACCTCTCAACTGTCTAGATTTTTATAGAATGTTCAGATTTTTGCCTCATATTTTTGGTGTGCTCTTCATAAAATTTGTAGCTTTCTGGCAAATCACAGGAAAGATCTGAGGACTTAAGTTACCAAATAATGACATACATTTGAGTTTCAGACTTTAAATCCTTCAGAAAATGTATGTTAACACAAACCCTGTTACTCTAGCAATTTAAGATTATAAGAATAGTATTTAAAATATGTCCCTATTTTTGGGCCTTTGTCCCCTCATTTTGTCAGGCTTTCTTTTGTCAGATTTCTTACACTAAGAAGTTGAGAGGTATGCGTCCTTATAATTTGAGAAAGTAACCAAGCTGCCCACTTAAAAGATGTTTTATACTATATATTCCACTTGTATGCACCATTAATAATGGCAAGACAAAACATTATGATCATAACTTTCCTGCTGATAATGCTTTTACATAGATAGAGGTTTTGAACACTATCCTGAGTGCAAAAAATGTGGTTTGTACTTTTTGCATGTTTTTCCTTGTGATCTGAAGAATTCATATACTTATTCTCCAAAGCCTGTAATCTTGCAAGAATAATTCTGTTTTCTTTAGCTTTGGAAGATCAGCTGCAGTTTAACTTGGATGACAGCGTTGTAGAACGTGTTGCACCAGGCAAAGATGAGGAAGAAATGAAGATGCCAGTTCAGTTTCAAATTAATGGAGAATCATATTTCTACCATGAGAAAGGATTATCTTTTTGGAGTGCTGAGGTAAGAAATAAAGTTTGGTTTGTAGCTACCTTTAATATTTTAAAGTATGTCACCATAACAGTGCAGTTCAAAGGGAATGCAGCCCTACATTGATCAATTACCTTCTATTTGGGGTGGGCCATCCACTGATGGTGCGTAGTCAGATCCACACTAATTCTTAATACATTACATAACCTTTGACTGTATTGTGATTCTAACCATCTAATCTATCCTATATCTTTTAGCAGGCTCTACTTTCACTTCATCCAAAATCTAGAGCTTTATAGTCATTGCTGCTATGAAATTTCCACACTCTTGTATATACACGTCTGAAGGACAAACACAACAGGATTTACTATGAATAATCGTAGCTCATTTAATTGATACGTGATTATTCAAGCCCAAAACATCTGAAACTTTGGAAGGTCACTAGTCAAAACAGTGACATTTCCAATGTCACAAAATGTAAACATTTTTTTTTTCCGGAGGAAAGCCTTCTCTGTTCTACACCAGCACCCCTGAGTTATAGCAACTCCAACATCAGAAACACTTGTAGGAGAGGGAGAAAATGATGAAAATGCAACGCTCACCTTCTTACTCCTCGCTGCATCTGCAACTGTGACAGAACATTTAGGGTGTCAATCAACTCTCTGATGACAAACAGTAGGGCACCCCAACACAATAGACTGACCTGTGCCGCTTCAGCAGATGCAGTAGTAGATTCAATGTTTCTTAGCTTCATTCTCTAGATAAATAATACTATTCAAACTAGTGACTTCCTTTTCTGCACTTGAGAACAACAACAACAGGCTGCCCTTAATGAATAAAAGAACTGCAATGTGCGTTACTGTCAAAGTGGATATGGCTTACCCTAGTTCTCAATGTTGTGTCTTTCGTTTTTTTCTGGTTAGGGGTCGCCACAACGGAACTCTGGTCCACTAATGATTGGCAGTAGATTTTTATGTGCCGAGTTTCCAGCCCTGAGACACAACCTTCAACGAAGGTATGCCCATTCATGCATGTCTACACACAGAAGATGCTCTAGCTGAGACTCGAACAGGACGTCTTACTGTGAGGCGACAACGCTACCGCAGCACCACCGCAGTGCTTACCCTGGTTTTCAATACTGGTAGAAAATGTTAACAGTCAAGAGCTCATGGGACCCAAAAATACCAAACAACTTCAGTAAAGGGAAGGCTAGCTAAGATGCCTACATGGTGAAATAATTCAGCAAAAACTAAATTTCTTAGACACAGACTTTAATTTTGATTTACTGTCACTCAAGTTCTGCATTCTATTTCCTTGAATATAATATCAAGCGTCACCCCATATCACAATTACTATGCACATATAAATATATAATTATCTAAGGTATCTCGTACATTTTAGGTAATATGATCAACTTTATGTGTAGCAACGCAACTGACAGGTCCAGTTTTACGTAAACTGCTCACTTATTCTTTTGAATTTTCTCATTCCCTGATCTACTGATTTGTACTAAAATGCTCACACATTCATATTTCTTTATTTCAAAGTTCCTCTCATTTCAGTGGTAAATACACATATGCACTAACTCACATGCACACATACATACAAACACATAGGCACACACAGATGCACATACATTCACACATCATACACACATATGAGTTTGCGCACACAAATATAATAACACACACACACACACACACACACACACACACACACTCACACACCGAATACTCACATTCTTTCCAAATACTACACTAGAGAGTCCAGTACAAGCTTGTTCACACCAGCATATTAGTCTGACCTGCTCTAATTTTACACAAACTCCTAGCCATTTATTTTATTAGTATAGAACTGTTTATATGTTTAGTCATTCCGTTTGCAACAGGGTAAATGGGCTAATCCTTTTGGACCTTTTTCAGCCATAGCCCTGCCCACAAGGGCTACAAATAAATACAGTAAAATGAAGTGATTGTAATAAACTAATGTAACAAGCATATAGTTAAACATGATAGGCATAAAGAATTTGATTACGGAGACCATAATGCGATAAGTGACTGACAAGACACAGTTCTGTAAAAATAACTGAGGCAGCAACAGGCAGGAGTACATGATGGAGAAGGAAGAAGTAAAAACAAGACTAACTGAAGGAAGAAAGGTGCCATGTAATAAGGAACAAGGAAGACTGAAACATTATGGGCTGGCTACAGGGTCAGAGAGAGGCAAAATATATAAACAGGGAAAGATAAAAGCATAAGCCAGGCAAAAGGTGGACTTAGATTAGACAGGTTCATGAACAAGCAGATAAAATAGTATTTTAGATACATTTACATACCTCTCAACCATACTGAATTCCTTAGTAAATACTGGTTTTGAGGGCAAAATATTGGGGTGCCACGAATTCCTGAGTAGCCCCTTTAATTTCCAAATTTTCTGGATTTCCCAGGTTTAATTTTGAAGTTTTTTTTTTTTTAATTTGTTCCTGATGTTGCCATGTGTAGGGTGTGCGCAATGACATCAGCTTCAGGAGGCAATATTCAACTTAACTTGAAGCAGCAAAGTCGGATCTTTTTCCAGGTAAGGCAAAAAAAAGACTCGACTCTGTTTACCTATTGCTGTTGTGATTTCTTTTTTTATGTGGAGAGAGAAACGGCAATATTGTACAGCATCCTGTGTGTGTGAGAAACACCATCCAGTATGGGTAATTCAAATTCCAGTACAGGCAGGGTTAAGCACTTCCTTATGCTGTTGTACTTATGTGGTGAGAGAAACAGGAATAGCTTCCTGTCCTATGTGTGAGAAACAGCTGCACTGATTTCTTTTCTTATGTGAAGAGAGAAGCGACAATATTCTTTCATTGATTTCAGCCAGTACGGGTAATTTCAGGAAACTGGCTGCTATGTGTGTGTGTGAGATTCAGCACAGCAGGGTTAAGCATGTTGTTGTTGTTATTTCTTATGTTGAGAGAGATCCAGTACAGAGGGTTAGGGTGGCAAAGTGGTGTGTCTGTGTAGAGAGATCCACTATAGTGTGTGTAAAATGCCCCAAGTAAGTATAACTGGTGGCTAGGGTTACCCAGACTCAAACCCTGTACCTTAGGTATAAGGAGCAAGAGCCCAAAGTCTTTATCCATGCCACCATTTGTGATTCAAGGTCTGGAATGCTTGGCTCAAACTTTTGGTCTGTTCCTCTTACATTTTGATGTTTTCTGGCAAATCAATGAGAACTGAATTTACTAAATAATAACAGACATTTAAGTTTCAGTCTTCCTGTCTTTCAGGAAACCCAAAACATTTTATTCTAGCAACATTTCTAAGATTATACAAGCAATATTTAAAATGTGTCCCTGATTTGGGGCCTTTGACCCCCCCTCCCCGATAACTTTTGGCTTTTTCCAGATTTCTTATGCTGCATAGTTTTTCAGGGGGAAAGAAGTTTAGTGATGCTTATGCCAAGTCTGTTGGTGTTGCTAGTAGCACAACAGATAGAGTACTTGCTTTTGATGCAGAAGGCTGTGGGTTCTATTCCCACAGTATGTAGATGGATTGCTAACACTGTACTGTGTAGTACATTTAAAGGGGGTGGCTGCTGCAGTCCTAAGAATGTCTTCTTTGGCAGAGATACCTAGTAATTATGAACCTGTTATCAGTTTGCCATCCATTCTCTATTGCAATTTTACTAGCTTATCATTTTTTAATGTGACATAGGCACTTTATTTGTAGATGAAGCAATGAAATATAAAGTTGTTTGCTAGCAGCATCCTCTTCATTAGTTAGAGATTTCTTTAATGTGTAATTATTTAGATGACTTTTACTTCTGCAGAGATTGAGCATATTTACTGATACTGGTGGATTGTAGAAGTTTGAATAGACTTTTATGATGGAAATGTTCTAAATTGGGCAGTTTTGTCATTATTGTTCATGCATTTTGTTTCATTGCTTAATGGAAAAATGTTCAAAACAATAAATTTAAAACTTGCTCTAACAAGTATGTTATATTATACAAGGGATATAATTTAATACAGTCAGGAAGGTGTATCAAAGAACACATGTATGTTTCGTGTGCAAGAGGCCTATAATTTGAAAACAGCCCAAAGGTAATGTTTATCCACTACTGGCCAGATAAATTTTCTTTGAATGTGGGTTTCAATGAATGTGAGTTTCAAGGGCAGAGAAGTTTTAATGCTCAGTTTATTTTCATTGTGAGACTGTATTGTGTTGTTTTACAGATGTCTATCAGTGCTTGTGCTATAAAATGTAAAATAAGTTTTATATGAAATCCAAATAATCATTGCAGAAGTAAAGCAGTATGCACACTACAGTGTTTATGTTAAATGGTAAATGGGGCAAAATAGCCAAGTAATGGGACATTGGAATGGCTGCAAGGGGAGGGCTGTGTATGGGGGGCCTCATTCAACCATGATTTTGTGAGGGGGGAAGGATGGCAAACTCAAAGACAGCCCAGGGTGGCACAAATTCTAGCTACACCACTTATCCGTAGGACATGGAGAATGACTTTTGGAGTCCTAGCAAACTATAATATTATTTTGCTAAGATTAGAATATTGCCTACCATTCATTAAATGCCCAACTTTTACCACAAAACCCATGTACTGCAAGTCACCAAAAACAAAATCCTAAGGTTCATCATCTTCTCCCTTTCTAGTGAACGTCATTGCTACACATTTAAAAAAAAATGGTTACCATTTACTACAGGGTCTGGGGCCATATTGTGGTTGTCTGTTCTTCAGTTTGTGTTTGAAAGTTGGTACCCCACAATTCCATTGGAGTGGGTGGTGTTACATAATTATGTATGTAAATTTTATGTTAATCCATGTACAGATTTGTAGCTATTTTTCACGGGCCTTTGTCCAGAGTTTTGGTGTTTCTAGGTTGAGAGGTATGTACATTTAGCAAAAGTGTCAACATACATCCAAGCACAATGATTTGGAATGTTTCTGAGATGGTTATGAAGGAAGTTTCAAAGTTTGTTCCCCAGAAATGGGGAAAGATTTTTCAAAAATAGATGTTTATGTGCCGTGAAGAAGAAACAAATATGTGAGTTCTTTTGGGATCATATGCAGATGTGGATATTGGGAGACACCTAAGAGTGACAGTAATCACAGTAAAGTAATACAAAAATGAAAATGCAAACTTTGATCTGAGTGTGGACTACCAAAAGAAGGCATATGGTTCTAGTGAGATTGGTATAATGATTGTTATCCTGCACAGACATGATCACATATCTGCAGATATCATTTAAGGTAGTCTGGAACCTAAAAGTGCTTTTAACAAAAGCAAAGGAAGTGCTCTTAAAAGAAGCAAAGACAACTGTTCTGAGGTCATGCTGAAGTTATAGAACCATCATACCTTTAACCAGACATTATCCTATGTCATAGGATACAACCCTGTTAATGACGTCACAAGATTTAAAATGCTAATCACATTTGGCAACAGGATACATTTTCTTAAAACTTGTAAAGTTTCTCTCGTAGTCAAAGGATAACTGTGGATATATCAGTCTGGAGAAATGACCTGAAGTAGTCATTGGGATAGTGCCACATTCACGGAGTTTGTCTTATCAAGACTGACCCTGACATTCCTGCCGCTGAACAAATCGTGAAACAGGTTGTTACAGAGTTAACTGCAGTTGATGGAACAATCAGAGTGTGGCTGATCTCAAATAATGATTAGATTAGAAATGTGATTCTGAAACAAAATTGTGCATTTGTGAGCAGGAGCCCACTGCTCACCACAGTAAAATAAGTGGTGGATATATCAGTCTGGAGTTGGGAGGGTGGCCTAATGGTTAAGGTGTTTGCCTTACAAACACAAGGTTCAGGGGTTGAGTCTCACAAGGGATAATTGGCTAGGCTCACAAGGGCACTTAGCCTAGTACTAACCTATGAATCTATGAACCTAAGAACTGGGATGTG
>NC_056737.1:1047513203-1047520703 GCF_019279795.1 Protopterus annectens | reverse complement strand
ATGGAGATATGACTGCTGAATCCTACACAAAGGCACTTTATAAGCACCTACATGAGTGCATGGATCGTGCCATCCCTAACAGAACCAAGACACTATCCTCCAAAAAAAAGAAGCCAATCTGGTGGTCTCCTGCCATAAACAAACTCTACAACAGAAGAAAGAAACTGTTGCAAAAAAAGAGTAAAATCCCATGATTGGAAAAACTCCCTGGTCAACCTCAGTAAGAAGCTGAGATCTCTCATAAAATCCTCCAAAGCTAGTTATGAAAACAAAATACCCACTGATTCTAAAGACAACCACAAAGCATTCTACAGCTATGTTAAGAATCTCAGTGGCAACACTCAGATCTGCTCTGAGTTGCAGCACAATGGCACTAAATATACAGAACCAACTGATATTGCCAACATCCTGTCAGATAGGTTCAGTGCTAATTTTATCCCCCTACTCTCTAAAGTGCCCATCTCTATATCGGAGGAATGCAAAGTTCCTGAAATCACAGCTGCACAGGTAAAAAAACTCACAATCCAAAGCCAAGAACACAGCATCTATGGGTCCTGACAACATCCCAGGCTGCGTTCTACATGGACTACAGAACAAACTGGCACCCCCACCTAAGCACCATGTTCAATCATAGCCTCATCTCAGGCTTTGTGCCCACTGAATGGCGGACGGCGACTGTTATCCCACTCCACAAAGGGGGAGCCACCATGGACCCCGGGAACTACTGCCCCATTAGCCTAACGAGCCTGGTCTGCAAGGCCATGGAACGTATCATCATGGAACTTATAAACAAAGACATTGGTAACCTCCAAACTTTGGACCCCACCCAGTTCAGATTTGTAAAAGGCAGATCATGTCTCCTAAACCTGACTGACTTCTTTGAAGCAGTCACCAAAGCCGTAGACGAGGGTAAGGTGGTTCACACAGCCTATCTAGATCTCGCCAAGGCTTTCAACACCATACTCCACTGGAATTATAGATAAACTCACTAATCTAGGTATAAATCCTTATGTCACAAGATGCGTTGCCAACTGGCTCATGGACAGAGCCCACACTGTGAAAGTAACAGACTCCAAATCCGACTTCAGACCAGTGACAAGTGGAGTACCACAGGGTTCAGTCCTGGGTCCTCTCCTGTTTGGTATCTACTTCTCTGAAGTAAAGGCTAACACAGACAGTCTTTGGCTAATGAAGTTTGCAGATGAGTGTAAACTAGGAGCCATAATCAAAACTCCTAACGATGTAGACATCCTACAAAAGGGCCTCACTGAGACAGATGCCTGGTGTCAAAACCATGGCCTGAAGCTCAATGCCAAAAAGTGTATTGTCATCCCCTTTGGTAAAAACTCTGTACCCATGAACTACCACATAGGTGGTAGTCTACTTAACACCAAAAGTGTGATAAGAGACATTGGGACACAGGTGGACAGTAGTCTCTCCTTTGATAATCACATCGCCACAGTGGTCAGGAAGTCCTTCTACGTGGCACACCACATCACAAAATGTTTCTCATCCAGAAAAAAAGAGGACATTGTTCCCCTCTACTCATCACTCATTAGACCCATTATGGAGTACAACTCCCCTTTTGGTATGTACCTCACAAGACATCCACAACAACTGGAAAGGCCACAGAAATACCTCACAAAGAGGATCACTGGCCTCAAACAGATGCCCTATGCAGACCGTCTCAAAAACTCCAGCTTTACTCCGTCGCATATCGCCTACTCAGAAGCGATCTCTGCCTAACATACAAAGCTATGTCAAACCCAGAGCTGTTGGACATGCTCCACTTAAAGAAATCCCAATCCCTCCAAGCTACATGCTGTAGGGACCTAAACCTTGTCACCACAATAAACAGAACATGCTGGTGGGATAGATTCATGTCCCAGAGACTTCCCATACTCTGGAACAGACTACCTATCTATGTCAAACAGAGATCCTCATTAGCACTCTTCAAGAAAAATCTTGATGATTGGATGGGAAATAGGAAATTCACCCCGGGGATCACTTCTGTGCCTCTGCTCAACAGGGGCAAAGGTTCATAGGTTCATAGGTTCATAAGTAGATACCAGGCTATCTGCCCTAGGGTATTTCTAAGCCTAGCCAGAGTGTCTTTGGCTTCCGCCTCCCTATTAGATTAGCCTACTGTGCCTCTGTAAAGTAGGTCACAGAAGGTACCCTTTTAAGATTAGTTTAATGTGCCTCTGTCTAGCAGGGACACAGAAGAGATCCCAGGGGTGAATTTGCGATTTCCCATCCACGTGTCCAGATTTCACTTGAAGAGGGTCATCGAGGGGCTATATCTAACATGAATTGGGATGCTATTCCAGAGTGAGGAGAGCCTCTGGGAAATGAATCTGTCCCTCCAGCATGTCCTATTTATTTTTGTGCTGAGGTTTAGGTCCCTGGAGCATGTAACTCTAAGGGACTTGGATTTTTTGAGGTGGAGCATGTCCATTAATTCTGGGTTTGACATGGCTTTGTACGTCAGGCATAGATTGCCTCTGAGTAGGCGGTAAGCAACTGAGTAGAGCTGTAGTTTCTTTAGTTGAGCTGCATAGGACATCTGTTTGTAGCCCATGATCCTCTTGGTGAGGTACTTTTGGGGTTTCTCCAGTTGCTGCAGGTGTCGGGTAAGGTACATCCCAAAAGGGGCATTGTATTCAATTATGGGCCTGATGAGTGACGAGTAGAGGGGCACAATAACCTCTATTGATCTAGATGCAAACCCTTTCATGATGAGATGGGCTATATAGAAGTTCTTTCTAATCACTTTGGCAACGTGATTATCAAAGGAGAGATTACTATCTACGTTGGTCCCCAAATCTCTAATTACTTCTTCCATACTTAATGGATTACCACCTATGTGGTAATTTGTGGGCACCTTGTTTTTCCTTTTCTTGGGTGGCAAAAGCCAGGCTACCTCCTTGGCTAGGGTTATATAGGCCCTAGGGCCAATAGCCTAGTATGTACCTATGAACCTATGAACATGTCCTGCCCTGGGATTCCTTAGTATATCACTTCACCAGCTCACCCTAGGATATCAAAGATTTGTTATCTGGTCTGCTTTTCAATATTCAGCCTTGTTAATATGGCATTATTCTGTTGTCCCTCTGCTACAACTGCAATTTCCACATCACATACTTTTTTATACAAAATTTCAGCCAAAACACCACTCAGTTCTGGGTCCTCTCCTACTTCTGCCATCTTTGCACTTCTCTCTAATGGTAGCACTCTGGTTCCATTTAAGGAAAGAGCAGGGGAACTTTCCCAGTGCCACAGCCAAATTTCTCCTGGTGAACATGAATATCACCTCATACTTCCCCTTAAAAGAGGCCAGACGCTTACTGGAAGTAACCCAGTCAAAAAACATATATAAGTAAGAAAGAAAACAGAATCCTAGTCAATGTCTGAAAAATAAGATATGTGAGATATTAACCTGATTATTTTGTAAATGTTTGTGACTTTAATAGGTAGCAGGTTGAAGTGTTAAATAATTGTCCAAATGGTCAGAATTGTTTAACAATTCAACAGCTTTAATGTCTTTTACTATACTGCTACCATTGCAATCAAAATGATCCAGGACATGCATATCTCCTGGTGGAAAGACAAATGCTCAAAGTTATTAAGAAGTAAAACAAAACTTACTCAACTGCATAGTAAGTACTGGCAAAGCGTGTTTCTGGACTTTCTTGTAATGCCTGAAATCTGTTTCTGTATTTATTTAATAACTTCACATTGGTGTTTGCTATCTTCCATAGCCAATTAAGCTCCTTCTAAAATCTTTGGGCCTGCCTGCACTGGAACTTTATGTTTTTCTTTTGCCTGATTATTTCACTTTTTCATAAAACCTCCATTTATGACAAACAGAAAGATTATCAGTTTTTCAACACTATGTACTTTTTGCTTTAGAGATCCTCTCTAAATGCCCTAAAGTCTAAATACTACATGCAGTTTTAATGAGTACTTGGCTTTTATGTAATGCACCTTCACACTTGCATGACATTTTCTGGCTGTCTAGAAACTTTTGCTGCATGAATTATTCTGCAAATATGAATAATCTTCTGTTGTGTTATATTTTGTTATTTCTGTGCACCTCCCTTCCATCCATAGCCCCAGTTTTTAGCATTCTCACAATATCGCTCCAGCGCATTTCAAATCTTGTCCATTCGCAAAATCATTCTCAGACCTTGACTAAATTTTCTCCTTCTGTTTAATATTAGACAGAATGCTTAAAATGTCTGCCAGAGAATTTTGTTTTCTTTATTTCAAATTTCTGAAAACCTTGCACTACAGATCCTCAGTTTCAAACCAGACATTGTAATTTTGTTACTGGTCATATGTATGAGACCTCTTGACACACAGCCACTCTTAGGAGTGCTATAAACAATGTCATAGGAAATTTGTTAGGTAAACACTGGCTGTTCCTCCTCAGTGAATCAGAATCTCAGAATATCCCTTTGCTGGGTTAAATACCCTTCAATCATCTCCCAAACCTGCAGCCTCTGCATAGAATCACATCATTTCTCCTTAACTGATCTGCTTTACTACTGTCACTTTCTGCAAGGACTCTGCTTCATTAACAGCTGCTTTTCCTAGCTGGCTCTCCACTCCTAGTTTAAACTATATATTCCACTGTACTGTGTTCTCAGATTACGCTACTCCTCCCTGGGTACTACTCAGTCCTGAAAGCAGGCCCTCTGTCCCGTCACATACTCTCACATGCCGTAGTTTGTGAGTACAAAATTGCATTCACCACCAGGACAAATTGTTCACAAGAATTCTTGTGAATTAAATTGCTTATTTTTTATCACAGTAAACAAATATATACATGCCTCTCTTCCGGGAAATAAACTCAAGCAGCACACAGCCTGGAAGAAGAGGACGGGAATATCCCTGGTGCTCTGGCCAAAGTTGCCTTAGTATGTACAAGTATCACCTCAAGTTACTCATGAAATCATTTCATGTAGTAGACAGCCAAACTTCATCAAAAAAGACTAGATAAACAAATAAATAACACAAGGCTAGACTTGTTTAAACAGTCTGAAATAGATGAAAGCTGTTGCACATTTGATTGGCTTATCAGCTGTAATACCTTTCAAAATAGTTTGGATTCCCATAAATGAGAAGCAGGCATTACTACTTATACAGCTGGTCCCATTTTATATGTATGGGTTGTTACTTACTGTAGGTATTTTAAAGGGGTACCATAAATGAGAAGCAGGCATTACTACATATGCAGCTGGTCCCATTTTATATGTATGGGTTGTTACTTACTGTAGGTATTTTAAAGGGATACTATAAATGAGAAGCAGGCATTACTACATATGCAGCTGGTCCCATTTTATATGTATGGGTTGTTACTTATTGTAGGTATTTTAAAGGGATACCATAAATGAGAAGCAGGCATTACTACATATGCAGCTGGTCCCATTTTATATGTATGGGTTGTTACTTACAGTAAGTATTTTAAAGGGATACCATAAATGAGAGGCAGGCAGTACTACATATGCAGCTGGTCCCATTTTATATGTATGGGTTGTTACTTACTGTCAGTATTTTAAAGGGATACCATAAATGAGAAGTAGGCATTACTACATATGTAGCTGGTCCCATTTTATATGTACGGGTTGTTACTTAGTGTAGGTATTTTAAAGGGATAGTACAGCGTGTCTAACTTAGGTCAGTGTTTATAAATACTACAGTGTGTTAAGGGAATGATGCAACTGCACCTTTTACTTGAATTCTGTAACTGCACCATACCACTTGGCATTCTGCTGATGACCTGAACATTGATTTAAACCATTCAGCTTAAAAGCATAAGTATACTTTCAATGGCACCAACTGGATCAAATTGAAATATGCTATTTTTATTTTGTTAATGCCATCAAGATTTCTGTTCATTAAATCATGCCTTTTCTCATTTGTTTTTAAGGGAAATAGTGTCCCTTTTGAGTTTCACTTTAAGAATGAGGTAAGGGGTTAAGGGGAGCACAAGCCCTCATTAATACTGACAGTGCAACATTTTTAAAAATTGCCTGACTCATCACTGTGTCTAATTTGCCACCATGCATGACAAATCATATCATGAATAGAAAGAGTAAAGCAGAAAAATTGATGGCTTTCTGGACTGCATACAGTTTGCTTGCATGGATCTTTCGGCATGTGAGTGGTACATGTTTTGGTACATGTTTTAATGCATTACTAAAGAAGGGGGATACTAAGATAACTGTTTGAGCAAAATACAGGCTCAATTACTAACAATCGGTAACACAATAGTGATTACTGTTTGTTAACACTCAATATAATGTTTTTATTGGCAGAATGACTGTATAAGAACTGGCGGCCATCTTGCATCTATCCATACTGAAGACATAAACAAATATGTGAATGGCGTTGTACTGCATTATAATAGTAATGCATACCGGACCTGGCTCGGAGGATACAAGAATGTAAGAAATATTTTTTTATGATCTTATATGTGATGCACAGATTTGGCTTATGTTTCATAATGCTGTATTCTGGTGTGTACTCCAGTTAAGTTAAGCAGCTATTACTGTGGATCTAAATAAGAGTATAGTAGATCGGATCTTCACCTGTAGCACTTACTTTTTTACTGTATATAACCTGTAATGTCTGTATTTCTACTTCATTACTATATCATATCTGCTGCATTATATTCTGAGACCAAATTATTTTCACTTACTTTTCTTACATCCTAAATCAGATGCAGTCTGACTAAATGTGACCTTGTTTCTAATGAGTGTCTACATTTCTTAACACAAGTATTGATGGCTTTATCTTTGGGTTACCAAAGGAAAGCAATGAAAAGGGCCTCATAGAAACAGACAACTGGTGCCAGAGCCATGGCCTCAAGCTAAACGCCAAAAAGTGTATAGTCATCCCCTTTGGCAAAAACAAAGTGCCCACAAATTACCACATAGGTAGTAATCCATTAAGTACAGAAGAAGTAATTAGGGACCCGGGGACCCAAGTTGATAGCAATCTCTCATTTGACAACCACGTGGCCAAAGTGGTTAGAAAAACATTTTATATAGCCCACCTAATCATGAAGGGATTCACATCTAGATCAGGGGAGGTCATTGTGCCTCTTTACTCATCCCTCATCAGGCCCATAATTGAGTACAATGCCCCTTTTGGGATGTACCTTACCAGACACCTGCAGCAACTGGAAAGACCCCAAAAGTACCTCACCAAGAGGATCAAAGGGCTCAAACAGATGCCATATGCTGCCCGGTTAAAGAAACTCCAGCTCTACTCAGTGGCATACCACCTGCTCAGAGGCGATCTGTGCCTGGCGTATAAAGTCATGTCCAACCCGGAATTAATGGACATGCTGCACCTCAGAAAATCAAATCCCATCGAGCCACGCTCGAGAGACTTGAACCTCAGCACTGAAATAAATAGGACATGCTGGAGGGACAGATTCATAACCCAGAGGCTCCCTTCAGAAAACTTGAACCTCAGCCACTGATGATA
>NC_056737.1:1047495974-1047512703 GCF_019279795.1 Protopterus annectens | reverse complement strand
CTACTTTACATTTAAACATGAATTAATCCTCTCTACTATATGATTAATAGAATAAAATGCATTATATACTACTTTGCTTTTTAAACTAGCATTTCCCATATATTCAAATACACATTTTTCTAACAGATACCATGTCAAAGGCCTTTGAGAGATCTAGAAATACGGCAGTAGAGAAGAGGCCATTGTTTTTGTGATGAAGTATAGTGCTGATGAAGGGGAGCAGAGCAGATGTAGTGCTGTGATATGGCCTGAAACCATGTTGGGTTTTGGAGAGGAGATTATTAGCTAGGAGGTAGTTGGAGACCTGGATGTTGATACATTTTTCAAGTATCTTGGCGACAGGGGAAGGGATAACAATGGGACGGTAATTGGACAGGTCTGTTTAGGGGGTGCCTTTGTGGAGGGGAATGATGTGGGATATTTTCCATATCGAGGGACATAGCCTTCTGTTATGGTGGAATGGTTGATTATTATTGAAATTGGGTAGGTTAGTGTATCAGCCACAATTTTCAAGTATTCAGAGGGGAGGTTGTCAGCTGCTAGTTTGGTGGGTTTAAGTTTTGACAATAGTCTTTTTATGTTGAAGGCAGGTACTGAGGTGAAGAAGAAAAGAGGAGTGGGGGGTTTAGGGTTAGGAGTTTGGGGCTGTGTTGTTTGTTTAGAGATGTTATAGTTTCAGTGAAGGTTTGTTGAAGGATTCAGCAATACTGCTGGAGTAGGGGGGAATGGATGGCTGGACGGTATCAACCTTCCCTGGGTGGAGGATAGTGTTAAAAGTGGACCAGAATTGCTTAGGGTTATGGTTGGTAGAGTTTAGGGTGGATTTATAGTAGAGGGATTTGTCTAATTGTATATGCTTTTTAACTTTATTGCGCAGTTCAAGGAAGATTGCCTGTCTGAGTTATTTTTTGTTAGTCACCAGTACTCCCAGGCCTTATCTCTGGATTTTATTAGGGCTCTGGTGGTCTTTTGTAACCATGGGGAATGCCTGGATCTGGCTTTGGCATTTATTACAGGAGCATGGGTGTTTAAGATGGAGAGGAAGGTACTGTTGAAGAAGTGGACAGCCTCATCTAGGTTGAGGTATTTTAGTGGTGACCAGTTAATTTTTTGTAGGGAGGAGATGAAGGAGTTGGGGTTGAAGTTGAATTTATTCCGTATTTGCCTGTGGATAATGAGCTTGAGACTGTGGGTGTGGTGCCGAATTAGGAAAGTGAGGGAGTGGTCACTAACACTGTCAGGCAAGCAGCCTGCTAGGTAAGAGTGAGGGGCTCTGTTGACTAGGATCCTGTCAAGTAAGGTATGATTGTTAGGGTTTTTATTGATTCGGGTAGGGATTGGATGAGTTGAGTGAACCCATGGAGATTAAGGTGAATGGTTGGGAGATTGTTATTACAGGACAGCCAGTTGATTTTAAAGTCGCCGAGAATGATGGTTTCCTGGGGTAGAGATAGAGTAGCCCAGATCAGGAGATTTTCTAGGGGTCATACCTCCCAACCGTTTTGAATTATTCGGTAAAAAACGAGTTTTGGGGTCCAAGTAATGGGGTGCCACGATTCTCGAGTGGCACCCCTTAATTTCCAATTTCCCAGCTTTTTTTTTTTTTAAATTTAGTTTGGCGTTTTGTGCTGATGTCATCACGTGCGCGATGATTTCAGCTCCGTGAAACGGCCGGCTAGCCTGTCGGAATTGAGCAACAGCTCACAACATGCATGTATTTCCAGCAGCTCCAGCAAGCCAGAAGGGAATATATAGCTGCAAGAAGCATGCAGGCATGGTGCTGGTTCCACGAACGGCAGGCTGCCTACAAGGTTTTTACTATGCGAGGGCTTTTTGGATTTGAGGCTGCAGAGGAAGATTTTGCGGATTCTGGTTTCAGATAGAGGGACTTTGTGGATTTACTTTTGATGGCTGGCTTCAGTGAAAGGTATTCATTATGCAGCTGGTGTTATCTGTTATATATAGTTTAGGAGTACTTGAGCATTACAAAAAATAAGTGTTAAATGAATGGTTCATAGCTGAACCCCAACATCTGTATTTGCATATCATTAAAGTTGATTTTTTCTGGATTGTAAGATGAAAGATAAGGACTTATTTCAGTTTTTATAACTGTCAGCTGTAGTGCAAAACAGCTGTCTGTATCATTACATAAATAAGTTTTCCTTTATAGTGATTGTAAACTGGCATGTTCAGAAGACTAGTATTAATCTTAGACTAGAGAAATCTTGACGAGTGGATGGGAGATCGTAAGTTTACCCCTGGGATCTCTTCTGTGTCCCTGCTTGACAGAGGTACAGTAAACTAACCTTAAAAGGGCTACCTTCTGTGATCTACTATACAGAGGCACAGTCAACTAATCTAAAAGGGTGGTGAAAGCCAAACACACTCTGGCTAGGCTTATAAATGCCATAGGACAGATAGCCTAGTATCAACCTATGAACCTATGAACCTATGAATATTCATAATCCTACTAGGTGATATGTAGTTAGATTTTGTAAACAAAATCTTTACTTATTCAAAATTTTTAATTCTTTCTTAGCTTGTCAAAGTTTGGAGTATATGACTGTTTTTTTTCCAACCTTAGATCAAGCATACTATAGTATGAAAATAAGTAAATAGAATCGAGAAGCACAGTCAATATGTAACATTTTATCACAACCTGCTGTCATTTCAACATCTACAGTCATAATCTCCTGTACTACTTTTATACAAATGTCTTAACGTAATCTACATAGGCAGTCTAATGTAAACATTGATCACACATCCCAATAGCAGTAAATTTTGAATTTAATAACTGGCTGTTGAGGGCTGCCCATGCTTGCGCTTCTGCTAATGCAAATGCTTGCTCTTGCTTTGGCTGGGTGCCTATGGAGGCCTCTTTTCTTTGCTTGTTAATTGGTTGAGACCACCAGAATTTGGAGGACACTGATAGTTTGCCTAGGGATCACATTCAGGCCCATCTGTTGTGGTCTAGAAGGGTGTTCCTATATGAACTAGGCCCCTCATTTAATTCTGGTCAGAAAGTAATGTAAATCCAGTTTAACTTTGAGGTTGCAGCCAAGATTTATGTTAATGCGCTATCAGCTGGCACACTGTGATATTCCTGATTATGAGTTCAGGCAAAAAGAGAAAAAAAAAGCTGTTAATTCCAAATGAAATGCTGAAGTTCCATTGGCCACTAGGCAGACTAAACCCCCCCACAGTAAACCACTCTATTCTATTTAGACAATATGATAGAATATATTAAAAACTATTTAACTGGTGTTGGGGTGTTTTATGCAAGCTGAGGAATAAGCATGTATTCTTAAACTGCATGAAGCACTTCTGCCATGTGCTAAGAGTGGCATGGGGACAGAGGCCTGGAAACGGCATTGCTTGCTTTATTTAGAATGCAGACAAACTACTGTTGTACAGCACAGAAAGAACTGCCTCCGCAACATTTTAGAGCTGAGCTGCTGCTTTCAGCATAAAAGGTCGTGTGTGAATAATGCTGTTGAAGTGAACAGGTACTCCAGACAAACTGTATTCCTGTGTTTTAATAACCAGCTTACTTCACTGATTATTTTCCTGAATGAAATTCTACATGTATAGTTATGACATGTGCTGGTGAACTGTTTGGTGCCTCTGTTTTTTTTTTTAATTTCTTTTACAGCTATCACATTGAAGTCACTTCAGTACTGCATTTTCTTTTTAATAATCTCAACACATGAAAGTAAGTTTGAGAAAGAGACTGAAGTGATTTTTTTTTCAGAGACAACATGCTTTTTGTTACCTGTCTTATTGTTTTGCTTTTTGAAACCTTGGATTTCAGTAAGCATTCTTGTTTGGTTTCCACTCTGCTCTTTTGTCGAGGCAACAAAACTATTTCTGACCTGGGGCATGCCATCTGTATTGTCTCTCAGTGAAAGGTTTCTAATTGTATTCATACAGGGTGTAAGATGTGCTTTTGTAGAGACTGCCTCATTAATTTTGGAGAAGTAAATTGTCAGGTAGTGTACTTCATTGTTGAAGCACCCTATTAAAATGTTGTACAAATCTGTCATGCTCCAGAATGGTTTTAAAATTCTGCTCATAATTTCACTAATGTCTGAATGTTCACCATAAACTGCCTGCTGTCCTCAAATAAGACTGTTCAGATGAGGAAGAGTACATGTTTTTTTTTTTTTTTTTTTTGGCATAGAACTTCGACTGTGTGAAATGATCTTTCATAGAAAAACTCTTATAACCATAGATGTAGACACTTAGAAAATAGGCTCAGTGTTGTAATTGCATGTTCACAAAACATTACCAGGACTAATTGTTTATGCAGCAATATGTGCACTACAGTAGTCCTTCGTAGGAGAACAAAGCAGTGACAAGCTGACCTTTTGGACTAGCAGCACTGTTGTAAGTAGACATATCACTATCAAGTTCTGGAGGGAGCCTCATGCTCCAAGTGTGTTGAGTAGGAGAAAGAGAGAGGATCTTCATGCATCTGTTGTCAAGGGAAATGAGTGTCATTGGAATCGTAGTATAAGCATGGATCCATTAATGCTCAAGCCAAGGACATGCACTGGCTGTCCAGACTCAGCAGGTGTTAATGAGGCACACAAGAAAGTAAAGCAGTATGCACATTAGTGTTTGTGGTAAATGGGGCAAAATAGCCAGGTAATGGGACATTGGAATGGTTGCAGGGGGACTCTGGTGCCATATTTTGGTTGCCTGTTCTTCAGTTTGCATTTGAAGGTTGGTATCCCATAATCCCATTGGAGTGGGTGGGGTTACATAATTACATATGCAAATGTTATGTTAATCAGTGTACAGATTTGTACCTATTTTTCATGGGCCTTGTCCAGATTTTTGATGTTTCCGGGTTGAGAGGTATGCTAGGGGTGTAATATTTTGCCCTGGTGGGAAATAGCATCCTATGATATTGATTGTTTTGTTTGGGTTTAGTTTGAGATTGGCATAAAGGATTTCTTCATTGTTGTGGTGAGGGGCAGATGAGTTCAGGAGTTGAATATTGAGGTGGTGTTTAAATATCAATGCTACACCACGTCCATTTCTGGACAATCTGTCTATGCCAATTGCATATGGCTTATATGGAGTGTGTTATGTTGTTATTGGGTGTCCATGACATAACATGCATTGGCAGTACATGTGAGATACAGGTGTTTGGCAGATGCCTGTGGGGCATTAGGTGTTGGTGCAGGCCAGATGTGTCAGGCTGTTGCATTCTGTCAGTCCTACAGTCCCAGACCACCATACAGTATATTCCCTGGGGTGACAGGGTAGGTGTGATAGTTGTTCACGCCAATACCTTCTATCAGTCATGATCAGGAGGTGTGGATGCTGGCAGGGTGCTACCTACAGCTAGGGACACACCTGCATGGGACACCTGCACCGCATGCTACAGTCTTCCTCTATTGCCATATACAGGTGGGATCTTACTGTACCCATTCCCCACAGCAGGGATATTGCTAGAGAGGTGCCTATGGGTGGTGTTTGCATGGCTGGGTGCATGTGTGCTATGGACACTACTTACATCTGACACATAGATATGCATGGGGCATTACAGTTATGCTGGCATGTGCAGGTACATCAGCTGATTTCCAATACATCAGTCCTACCTCCTTTGTGATCTGCAGGTGTTCAGGCAGACATCATCGGTATCCCCTACTACATTTCTAGTTACTGTGATGCATACCTATATGTACAAATCCAAGGGTGCCTCCATTTCACATTGATGCAATATATACTGTATGTCTGGGGTACTTCCCCCATGTGTACTGCTTGTATATCTAGCCCAACAGCCATGCCATATCAGTCTTTCAGATGGTGACACATATTACCACCATGCATTTACAATGGCTTACTGCTAGCATGTCTTATACTGGTGGGGATTGTCTTTGGCACTGCAGTCGTGAGGGCTTGTCCCTGTCATCAGCATTAGTGGGCAATGGCCACCAGGTCTTACCTCAACATGCATACATACTGACCACACTCACACATTATGAAACACACACCATCCTAACACACACAGACGTGCATATTGTGCAAATGCTACAGCCTATCCTGCTACCTTGGCCACCTCTGGGCATCTGTGCTCCACTCGTATTATACCTACTCATACATGTTACTACATTTCTACATAGGATTGGGGGGGGGCATACTTGAGTGTCACTACATTTCTACACTGTATTGGGGGAAGGGGCAGACCTGTCTGTTTCCACATGTCTACATAGGCATGGGGGGGCATACATGTTACTACATTTCTACATAGGATTGGGGGGGGCCATACTTGAGTGTCACTACATTTCTACACTGTATTGGGGGAAGGGGCAGACCTGTCTGTTTCCACATGTCTACATAGGCATGGGGGGGGGGAGCACACCTGACTGTTACTACATTTCTACATAGGGTTGTGGGGGGGGCTGACTGTTTTTATATTTCTACACAGGATTGGGGGGCACACATGACTGTTACTACATTTCTACACAGGATTGGGGGGCACACCTGACTGTTTCTACATGTCTACATGGGAGGGGGGGCACACCTGACTGTTACTACATGTCTATATAGGGTTGTGGGGGGACACACCTGACTGTTTTTACATTTCTACACAGGATTGAGGGGGCACACCTGACTGTTACTACATTTCTACACAGGATTGGGGCTGGGGCACACCTGACTGTTTCTACATTTCTACACATGATTGGGGGGCACACCTTACTGTTTCTACATGTCTACATAAGATGGGAGGGCACACATGGCACTTGCACACATTTGTATGACTGTACTGGTATGTCAGTTACTCCATTTCATTCTGTATTCTAACCTATCATACTGACTAGAGGCATATCAGTGTACTACAGGTCTTAGCTTTGGTTGCCCTAAATATTAGTGTCTGACTTCCTACCCTTCAGAACTAACATCCAACTGCCTGACCTACTGTAGTCTGTCTGTGTAGGCCTGGGGGGGAGGTTACCCATAGGCGTCATTCAGAGGCCATAGCACAGGCTCTGTTTGGGTTTTTCTACATCTGTCCTGCTGGCTGAGACTGTTATTGGGTATGTGAACCTCCCTGACTGGCATGTGTGAGTCATATGGACACACGTCACCCAGAACATTTCCTGCAGTGGGTTTTGTCACCCTGTGTAGTACTGGCTACTATGGTGACTTCAGTATGTGTTACAGATGTCATGGTGCTACTATGGGTGTCTGCTATCTGCTGCCATAACATTCAGCCACCCAATTCCCTTGCATGCTCTCATCCATACCATAGATACAGGTAACGACACATTCTACTCCATTTGGCAATTGGTAGGTTGATTGAATTACCTTGTGGGTGTGCCAGGATTGAGGATGGTGCTGGAGGGCTGCCTTTGTTGAATGCACATAGTACACTCCCTATACATGGTTGAGCACAGGTAGTGTCATTTTTGGCATCCCTTTTACTGTATGTGCGAGTCAGAGAGAGGTGTCATTCCCTGGGTCCCTGCTGTGTCAGTGTATGTACTATGCGTTGCCTCTTTGCCAAGGCCAGGACATACTGGGCATGCCTCAATCTGCCTACTGGGGCAGGCTCAGGTCGTTCCTCCTCTGAGTGACTCTGTGCCTGTGCAGGCCTTGGCATTGGTGGGTGGCTGTGTGGCCCTGCCCCATGCTGTTCCTGCTGCAGCAGTTTCCATTGGATCATATTGTGCAGCATGGCACATACCATAACAATTTGAGTACATGTAGCTGGGGAGTACTGCAAGGCTCCACTGGATGTGTCCGGACACTGGAAAGTACAGTTGTGTACACTTACCATAAATGTAGATGTTCGAGTGTATTCACTTTTGCAGTCATGACTTTTGGGTTATCTGCTTGCAGTAGCTCTCAGTTGGCCTGATTAACAAAGTATTGGGTCCTGCATCAGTTGCTCTTCCTTCTTCCATGACATCAGGTTGTCGGGGGTATAAAACATGCAGCCGATGCCATTACATCAGTTTTTCTTGCCCCAGATGTCAGGTGCCCCCCTTAATGGGAAGCAATTAAATCTATAAAAATACAAGGTTATACCTCCAACAAAAAAGCTAATACACCAAAAAGCTTTTGAAGATAGAAAGGGTAAGTAGAGGTATATCCAAAATAAGAAAGGGGGCTGGAGGGAGGGTAACCAGGACTGCAACAGTGAATACACTCAAACATCTACATTTATGGTAAGTGTACACAACTGTATTATGTTCTTTGTGTTTCACTGTTGCAGTCATCACTTTTGGTTAGATTCCCAAAGCTAAGGATGGGAGGAGGAATTTAAATAGCATTAGGACTGGCTAAAAGCCCATGCAAAACTGCAGTGGCAAAGCCAGCTCTGGATTTAGAGAAAATTGGCAGATAGTAATGCTTGGTGAAAGTATGTACAGAACTCCAGGTAGCAGCTTCTAGGATGTCCCTGGTAGGGACGCCTATGAGAAAGACTGTAGAGGTAGATGCAGACCTGGTAGAGTGGGGTGTGATCCCCTGTGGGATAGGTTTTCCATTGTGTTTGTATCAGAAATGAATGCAATGGCCTATCCATTTGGAAATGGTTTGCTTTGAAATAGCCTTCCCCTCTGCCCCTGCAGCAAATGCCACCAGCAGTTGATCAGATTTCCTTTGAGGTTTAGTTCTGTTCAAGTAGAATCTAAGTTGTCTGTGCACATCTAAGGAGTGCAGAATCCATTCCGCTTTGTTCTGTGGATTAGGAAAGAAGGTTGGCAAATGTATGGACTGATTAAGGGCCACACTGGATACCACCTCGGGCATGAAGGAGGAATTGGTCCTGAGAGACACCCTGTCCGCATGAAAGATGATGAAAGGCTCCACTGCCATGAGGGCCTGTAATTCATATACACTTCTTGCTGAAGTGATTGCTAAAAGGAAAGCTGTTTTCCAAGAAAGGAATTTTAATTCCACAGTGGCAGCTGGCTCAAAAGGAGGAAGGGTGAGCTTTTCCAATACAAAGTCGAGGTCCCAGGCTGGAGTTGGTGCTCTCCTGGGTGGTCGTAGATTTTTAGCCCCCCCTGAGGAACTGCTTAAGCAGTGGATGGGAGAATAGGGGTGGTTCTGTGTTATAATGAGCTGAGGCATGAATTTTGATGGAGGAGAAAGACAGGCCCTTGTGAAGCATCTCGGTTAAGTATTGTAAAATCTGAGGTAAATTGGGCACTGTTGTGCTCATACCTTGAGATTGGTTCCAGGTACAGAATCTTTTCCATTTTTCAGCATAAGACTTTCTAGTACTAGGCCTCCTTGCCTCTAAAATGATATCCATCACTGGTTTACTGAGGGATGGTAAAGGAGAGATTATGTAATTAGCCAGGCTGCTAGATTCAGTGTTTGAAGTTGAGGGTACAGAATTTGGTTCTCCTGCTGAGACAATAGAGTAGGAGACTGAGGCAGGTGTCATGGGGGAAACAGTGACACACTGCACAAGAGGGGGTATCAGTGTTGGTGTGGCCAGTCTGGTGCAATCAAAATCATCCTTGCTTTGTCTTGTTTGATTTTAAGTATTACTTTGGAGAGCAGAGGCAGAGGAGGAAAGACATAAACTGATGTTTTTTTCCAGCTGAAGGACATAGCGTCCACTTTCCAAGCTTGTTTGTGGGTAGTCCTTGTTCATAGGTTCATAGGTTCATAGGTTGGTACTAGGCTATCAGCCCTAGGGCCTATACAAGCCTAGCCATAACAATTCCCTGGCTATTTCTTCCGACATTATTTACTTTCCTGGACCCCTGTCTAGCAGGGCGACTGATGTGATCCCTGGGGTGAATTTCCTTTCTCCCATCCAATCGTCAAGGTTCCTCTTGAAGAGGTCCAAAGAAGCACTCCGCTTGACATGTATGGGCAAGCTATTCCAGAGTCTGGGGAGTCTCTGGGTCAGAAACATATCCCTTCAGCATGTTTTGTTTACTGTGATGACAAGGTTTAGATCCCTGGAGCGTGTAGCTCTGAGGGATTGGGATTTCTTTAAGTGTAGCATGTCCAACAGCTCTGGGTTTGACATGGCCTTGTATGTTAAGCAGAGGTTGCCTCTGAGTAGACGATATGACAGAGTATAGCTGGAGTTTTAAGGCGGTCAGCGTAGGGCATCTGCTTTAGGCCTGTGATTCTTTTAGTGAGGTATTTCTGAGGCCTTTCCAGTTGTTGCAGATGTCTTGAGAGGTACATGCCAAATGGGGCGTTGTATTCTATAATGGGTCTAATGAGGGATGAGTACAGTGGGACAATGACCTCCTTTTTTTGGATGAAAAGCCCTTCGTGATGAGGTGTGCCACATAGAAGGATTTCCTGACTGTTGTGGCGATGTGGTTATCGAAGGTGAGACCACTGTCCACCTGTGTCCCTAAGTCTCTTATCACACTTTCTGTGTTTAGTGTACTGCCACCTATATGGTAATTCATGGATACATGTTTTTTCCCAAAGGGGATAACAATACATTTCTTGGCATTGAGCTTGAGCCCATGGCTTTGGCACCAAGCATCTGTTTCTGTAAGGCCCTTTTGTAGAGTATATACATCATTTGTGGATTCAATAATGGCTCCCAGTTTGCAGTCATCTGCAAACTTTGTTAGCCAGAGTCCCTTAGTGTTGACCTGTACTTCAGAGAAGTAGATGCCAAACAAGAGCGGCCCCAGGACTGAACCCTGAGGTACTCCACTTGTCACTTGTCTGGAGCTGGATTTGGAGTCGGCTACTTTTACAGTGTGGGTTCTATCAGTGTGCATCTGTTGTTAAGGTTTGGGTGGCATGGGGTAGTGTGAATGGTAGTCTCCTGTTTTGGTGGCAGACCTCTGCCCACCAAAGGAACTCTAGGCGTAGGCAAGGTATGATAGGAATCATTGCTTCTAGATCCTGTGAATGCTGACACCATAGGCTTTTGAGATACCATTGCAGTTTCTTCATATGCAGCCTTACATATGGAATTAGAAAAATGCAGGAGGCCATGAACCCCAAGGCTTGCAGTATTCGCCTTGTAGATAGCTGGGTTTTTGTGGCGACTTGTTTGAAGTAGGTTGTCAAATGAATCCATTTCTAGGGCGTGAGGAAAGCCATCTGGGAAGTTGTATTCAAGCTTGCTCCCAGGAATATAATTTGTTGACAGGGTACCAGGTGTGATTTCTTTTCATTTATGGTGTATCCTAGACATGTCAGTACCCTTTGAACAAAGGCCAGATGATTAAACAGTATGCCTTGGCTTTCTGCCTGAATTAGACAATCATGCAGATATGAGTATATTTGAATATTTCTTTGCCTGCAGAATGCAATGACTGGAGCTAGGCACTTTGTGAATACCCTGGGTGCAGCAGATAAGCCAAAGGGAAGTGCAGAGAACTGATAGTGCATGTAGCCTGCTTTGAAGCATAGGTATCTTCTGCAAACTCCCTGATAGGGATGTGCAGGTATGCTTCTTTTAAATCTAAAGTTGCCAACCATGCATCTTTGCCTAGCATAGGAAGCAGCTGGTGAAAACTCAGCATCTTGAATTTTGGAATCACCAGCAAGGTATTTAGAGTAGAAAGGTCCAGTATAGGACACCATGTATTGCCTTTTTCTGGGTACCAGGAAAAGTCTCGAATAGAACCCTTGTCCTTTTTCCTCTTCTGGTACCAGCTGAATAGCCCCCATGTTTAAGAGAGAAAGTACTTGATTTTGGGCCTCTGCCCACTGATTTGGGGGTAGATCTGGCCACCCGCTTGGTGTTGGTAAGGTGTGGAAGTGAAATCTGTATCCTGGGGACACTATATTTAAAACCCATTTGACCTTGGCAATGAGTTCCCAGTTTTTGGCCTGCAGACCAATCTTTCTGCCTAAAGGTGCATTCAGTTGGGAAGTGCTTCAAAGTTTTACAAGCAAGTCATTGAGACTGTTTTCCATCTTACTACTCCCTGATTTGGGTGCGGAAACCCCCCACTGCTTAGTCTTGTGTGTCCCCTGGGACTGAAACCTGGGGTTTCTGCAATGTCTGCGTTTGGCTTGAGAAGACCTTGAAGAGGCTGGAAAGGACCAATTTTTAGAGGGCCAGTGCCTACTAAATCTAGGAGGCTGCACTTGTAAGAAATCCTTAACAGTTTGCATAGATTTGGCTTTATATTCCATCTTTTTAAGAACCTCCTCAGCCTTGTTGCCAAACAGGTGGTCCTGATTTAAAGGAGCATCCAGCAATTTAGCTTTAACATGATAAGGTAAAGATTGCTCCTTAAGGCAAGCATGCCTTCTGAGCACAGAACCAGTAACAGCTGCCCTGCAAGAGGCCTCTGAAGAATCAAATCCCCATTGCAAAGTATGTTTTTCAACCTGTTCAGCAGAATGCATTAAATCCTGCAATTCTTTATTTTCCACATAGTCAGGAATCAACATCATTTTCTGTTTAAGCAATCCAATAACATGTTGATACTTTAACATATGAAACTGGCAGTTTAAAGCCCTAATGGTCAAGGTTGCAGAAGTGTAAACCTTCTTACCCCATCTATCCAGTGCCCTGGAGTCTCTATTAGAAGGGGTAGGATTTTTAGCAGTAGAAGCTTTAATGCCCTTGGGTCCCTGTGAAATAGTCTCTGGATCCGCAATAGGATTTTTAAAAAGGAACTTGTGTGAATCAGAAACCCTGTAATATCAGTCAGGTTTTCTGGGAGCAGGAGGCAAAGCATAATCAACAATGTCTAATACAGGAGGAATAGCTAAAGGCCTATGCTGAGGCAGGAGTAAGAAATCCCTAAGCCTCTTTTTTGAATCAGAAAAAATCCTGGCTTTCCCAGAGGAAATGCTCTCTTAGAGTATGTAAGGTTTTACCAAAAGAAAAATCCTTTGGAGGGGAAGCAGAGGGAAAAGAGCCCTCTGCATCAGAATCCTCATAAGTAGATAAGGGCAAATCCAGATCATCAGAAGAATCAGAAAAATCAGAATCCAAGTCAGAAGATTCATAAACTTCAGCCCTAGGTCTCTTAGAAGGGGGAGGCTGGCTTCCCCTGATGAAGGTAATAAGATCTTCAGACATTCTTATCATTTGTTTTTAGGCATAGAGGCCTGAGCATGCAGCCTGGGCATTGTTTTGTTACACATGGTTCGAGATTTAGGCCTAAGAGAAGAAGGAGGCGGCAGTTTAATACGCAAGTCCGTAGGCCTGAATACACCCTCAGAAGCGGGTGCCTGCACAGCGGCTCTGGACACATTCAAGGTAGAGACATCCACAGGTTCCATAGTTAAAGCATTTTGTGGCATACCGGACTCCGAATGGGTCTCAGTAGAGGCCTGCGAATCAGAAGTAGCGGGTATTAGGGGCTGCGAAAGTACCTCACTGAGTACCGGATAACTGGCGACTGGCTTAAGAGAAGCGTCGTCAGCAGTTTTGGACCTCGGCGGCCTGTCTCTGTCTTTATCCTTGCATTTTTTTGGAATCCCGGTAATTGGATGGATAACCAATGACATTTCTGGATAATTAAACTGAGAACCAAAATATTTAGAGGCGAAAATATACCGATGATGGATAGTGCGCTGATTAAATAAAGCATAAAACCGACAGCACGGTATGTCATGGTCAGGGCCTAGGCAAGGAATACAGTACAAATTAAAATCTTTATGAGGTATTTGCTTTCCACAAGTAATGCAATTATTAACTTTTACTGACATCGGTAAAGAACAAGAAAAAGTTTCCCCAATGGGGTACTTAGCTTTAGTTGAAGACTTTGGGTCTAAAACTCGAAAACGAAAATTTCAGGAGTCAGCCAACTGGCACTTGTGAACTGCTTCTGCTTCGAGCACTGCACACAAAAAAGACTGATGTAATGGCGTCAGCTGCATGTTTTATACCCCTGACGACCTGACGTCATGGAAGAAGGGACAGCAACTGACGCAGGACCCAAGACTTTGTTAATAAGGCCGACTGAGGGCTACTGCAAGCAGATAATCCAAAAGTGATGACTGCAACAGTGAAACACAAAGAACATCCGTGACTTGAGCATTCTAAATACATGCTCTATTATAAGTCTGGTCTGAGCGTGTGCCTCATTACGGCTTTTTTGTTCGGGTGTGTATGTATTTCTGATGGGTGTCATCAGCCATGGCTCCAGTGTGTAACCAGCATCCCCCGCAAGGTGACCATAGGGGATGCCCATTGGCAAATCTCTGGTACAGCTGCATCAGATGCCAAATGTGGGAATCGTGATAGCTTCCAGGGCAGCCAGCACACACATTCATTATAATGCCCTGGGCATCGCACACGACCTGGCAGTTGATGGAGGGGAGGCCCCTTTGGTTGGTGTAGACCCTACCCTGATCACCGAGTGGTGCTTTGATGCATATGTGCATGCAGTCTATAGCACCCACTACCTCAGGGTATTCTGCTATTTGGTGGAAGAGACACATATTGCTGGCCAACACCTCACGGGTGTTGAGGAAATATACGTGCTCACTGGCATGTGCTGACATGGCATCCAGGAACTGACAGATCCCCATGATATCCCCAACTGAGCTTTGGGAGGTACCTGTGACTAGTATTCCTAGGACTATACATACCTTGGTATCCACTGGGATGGGTTCCCCTCGGTCAGTTCGGTGTCTCAGGCATGGCCGGCACAGCTCAACAATTTGTTGTAGGAAGTCCATGCCCACCCAATATCACTCCACTATCTGCAGCTCATGTCACACATGGTAGGTTACCCTGGGTCTGTACACTCTTCTATGTCTCCTCACTGTGGGTTGATCGGCAACATTCACATCCTCACCACCCTCAGGCTCTTGCACATGTTGCCTGCTGCAGCCCTTATCATTTTGTAGTTTTGTTTGTTAAAAGTTCCCTGCTTGTATACACCGGTGGTGTAGAGTATGGGAAAACCAGAGGGGAAGGTGATTGCATAGCTTATAGTAGTGTTCTGGGCTGGGCTGGTCTGCTGCCTGTGTAATTGGCTGATTCTGATACATTTCACCTGCCAGCTTTGCTAGTTTTCCTTGATTACCTTCCTACTGCTGTTTTCCCTTCCAATTGCCTTCCTGTTTAAGCCCGGGGACATGCCGCCAAAACAGAGTGCTCAAATGTGCACAGAGCTGCTATTTCCTGGTTCAACTTTTTATTTCCTTTAAAACCCAGTGTGCTGCATGCACATCCACTTAGGCAATGTAAAGAGTGCTAGGCATACTCAGACACACCCCCTTGCTTAGCTGTGCTTAGCTTGGAGCAAACCTAAGTCACAGGGCTCCAATCCGCCTACAGTATGCCTGACACACACCCCTATGATGTCAGCTAACTCCTAGGCTTGCACCACATTATTCCTGTTCTTACACTGTTGGGACCTGACTAGCATGTTGGGGAAAACTGGAATTCACTATCATTCCCTTCATTTGCATAGGATTACCTGCTAATGCATAGTTACATGTCTCATACTGAGCCTCCCCCCTTAGCAACCACTACTCACTAGCCATGTTGTCTTCTGCCTGCCATTGACTTTAATGGCAGAATAGTGATTGTAGTTAGAATGCTTATTTTAGGTTTATTTTGTAATTTTCCCCCCGATCCTGTTTGCGTGCCGCTGCCCTACTCTTAAACAGCCGAAATTGGCTAAAAAATAAATAAAAGTTGATTTTTTTTTATTTTTTAAGCTGTTTGCAATGCCAGTGACTTATACTTGGACATTGGCATGCTTTCTGTCATGGCTCCATTTTGGATTTTGCAGAAATGTACTCAGTTACTAACCGAGTATATTTCTGCAGATTACACTAGTCCTGCACGACCAGTTTCAAGCTTCCTGGATTGCAAATTCACCTCATTTGCATGGATTTCTCCTGCAAATTGGTGATTTGCATACAGGGGCTTAGTCCGTGCTGGACTAGTACAGAAGCGCTCGTGCATGCCCCTGCAGGCTATTCCTGGATCACACGGCAAACATATTGCCTGTTAGAGCTCCTGCACTAATCCTGCACGCCATGCAAGGCTTGCAGAATCTGGGGGAATGATTTTTATATGTGCTTAGTACACTTATAAACTCTGTTTTTAAGCTAAGCATATCAGCATATTATCTGCAGTAAGGAATTTCTTAGATATGAAGTCCTGAGTTTGTCAATGGGTTAATTGATTGCTTAACTGATGCTATTTGAATGCTTTAGAAGACTATATAAATGTCATTTATTGTACCCTTATTTTGTTTGAAGTCTGATGAAGCATCATTTCAGATACAAAAGCGCTTACTAAATTAAGGTGTTTGTTTTCATATCTCCAAGGCTGTGTCTGTTACTCTGTGGATTTCAATTTATCCAGTAATTATTACTCTGTGATTATTTTGTTTGTTTTCATCTTAATAACAGACATTTCTTTATAACACATGACAGTGACATAATTTATAAATTCTGTAAATTGTCATAATCTCATTTTTCCAGTTCTTTGTAGTCATTTTCCTGGCTGTTGTCAATAAGAGCCAAAGAAGAGAGAACTGAGACTTGGATACACATCAGGAAATTGGAGCAGTAAACAACCCCAAAAATTTAGTTAATATAAATTTAGTAACCACAATAATTGCAGGAAGCATTGATTTTTTTTCTTCAAAAAGTTAATAGAACTTTGTGATCATAAACCATAGCCTGAAAAAAAGAGAGTCCTCAGAATTGAGGACCAAATAATTTTTAGGTAAAGAGCTGCTTTGTTCAACGTAATAGCTCTTTCCTAAACACACACACACACACACACAAATACCACACACACGCACACACACACACACACACACACACACACACACAC
>NC_056737.1:1047436671-1047495474 GCF_019279795.1 Protopterus annectens | reverse complement strand
ACTTATGCACTTAATCTTTAAGTGTAATGCTAATGTTATTTTTGTCCAAGAAACACATTTAATGAATGGTGACTGGGACAGCAACAGGAAGAAGAAATGAATAAATTCAATAATAGCTTCAGGCAGTTGTACCAACTCAAAAGGCATGGCCATTATCACCAAAGCCTCTTTTAAAGAGCATATTTTAGACTTCTGTCAGGATGAAGAGGCTAGGTGGTGCTACTTTACCTGTCTAAAAGCCCCTCTCACTAGACCCTTTTTATCTCTGAACCTATATGGCTCCTGTACTAAACAACAAGATTTTATTATTGAGATATACAATCTCTAAAAAGGATTCCCAGAGCATGAATATTTTTGGGAGGAGACTGGAATTTGGTGCAAGACACTACAACAGACAGAACAAATGATAAAAACCCTCAAGACCTTCAACCTGTTTTAGCATTAGAGGTCCTTGTTATAGAATTTCCACTAATAGATCCATACAAACTCAAAAAATGACACAAATCCTAAGGTAAATTAAACATATTACTCACCTTGCTACAGATCATGGTCTGGAATAGACTTCTTTCTAATCTCAGATTCCTTTCTAAAATTAGAGCTTAATTATAGTGCTGAACTTAGATTTCTCTCGGATCATTCTAGAATAACCCTCAAAATAAACTGGTCAAAAATTAACCAAGATAACGTTAAATGTTTTCTTTGGTCCCTAAACCCAGACCTTTTGTTAAAACAAGACATCAGACAGGAAATAGAAAGCTCTTTTGATGACTTAGAGAATAACTTTCTAGACATCAATATACCCTTTGATATAAGACAGGCTGCAATGAAAGTGCAGATAAGAGGCATTTTAATTCACAAAGCATCCTATTACAAAAAATAATCAAGGATAAAGAGATTAAACTACATTCTGAAATTAAAGAAATTGAGGAAAAACTCCAACATAACTTGAACCTAGAATTGGAAAATAATCTGCTGAAATTACAAAAAGATTTATATATGGCCATAGTCAAAACTATTCTTTTACAAAATAGATATGCAGACCTGACACAAAACCCATCCAAATTATTAGCAAAATTAATAAATGCACACCAGTCAGCTCTCAATATAACTGAAATAACATATAACAACAAAACAGCAAATATAAATCAGGAAATAATGGATATCTTTGTAGAAATGTATACAAAACTATATGGACCCCAGAAACAAACCTCAATAGAACTTAACAATATAAAATTTCCAATAATTGAAAATCATCAAGCTGACCTGCTAAAAGCACCCCTCTGAACTGAAGAAATGTAATGTACATGTGTAATTAAGAAGCTAAAGTTAAATACATCTCCTGGGCCAGATGGGTTCACCTCTAATTTTTACCAAAACCTTTGCATCCAAACTTTCACCCATTCTCCTGAAATGATATAATTGTATTACTTAAAGGGGCTTCACTTAACTTTACCTTAATAACTCTAAGACTATATTCATTCCAAATCCTAATTATGATAATAAGAACTCTATGAACTACTGGCCAATTGCTCTTATAAATATAGATATAAATATTATGACTACAATTTTGGCCAAGAGACTCAAAACAATAATACCCAGCATTATATTATCTGGACAAGCTGGTTTCATGATGAGCAGACAAACATGGGACAATATTCTCACTCTAGATGCAGCTATTCAACCATTGAGGAAAGATAAACACCCCAGATATGCTCTCACCTTGGACGCAACTAAAGCATTTGATAGAATAAACTTAGATGTTCTATACTTAACACTGACATATTACAATATCCCTGAAGAATTCATTGAACTAATTAAAATGCTTCACAAGTCCTCCACCAAAACACTTTTCTTGAACAAGACACAGTCTAACACAATAAAAATAAGTAATGGTACTAGATAAGGCTGCCCCTATCACCCTATCTATTTAACCTCTATATTGAACTCTTATTTCTATATATAAAACAAAAAATATTCCACCATAGTGAAGAGATTCTGCATAATAACCTAACCTTAACAGCATATGCAGATGACATTAATATATACTTTCAACTACCATATAAGGACCTAAACAAGATCCTAAATGCTACTGAGAATTTTTCTTCTGGCTTTTCCTGGTTAGGGGTCGCCACAGTGGATCACCTGTCCGCTCATGATTGGCAGTAGAGTTTTACAGTGTCGAGTTGCCAGCCCGGCTCCCAACCTTCCACAGAAGGTACACACTCACACCAGGGGCCAAATTAAAGGGTCCAAAGCACTGTCTTTGGGACATGGGAGGAAACCAGAGCACCCGTAGGAAACCCACACGACCACAGGGAGGACATGCAGACTCCACACAGAAGGCACCCCAGCCAAGGATTGAACCTGAGAACCTCTTGCTGTGAGGCAACAACACTAACCGCTGCACCACCATGGCCACCCACTACTGAGAATTGTTCTAAAGTGTCAGATTATGAAATCAGCACCTTGAAATCCTTCATATTCCCACTTAACCCCGTATCATAATATATCTTATTTTCCACACACTTCTATTAAAACAACCTACTCACTGGAATACTTAGGGTAAACTTTGAGCATAATCATAAATCAAATATGCAAAAGAGCCTTCTAAAAAAATGGACGGCTGTAAAGCTAGATCTGCATAGATGGGAAAACATGAATTTCCCACTATTATCTAAAATTGCAATAGTTAAAATTAATATTCTTCCAAAACTTCTATACCAGCTCAGTGCCACTAATATTACAAGTTGTAAATCATTTTTCAAAAGTAAATAAAGACCTATCCAAATTTATTTGGTAACCGAAAACAACCAGAATTAGTTATACAAAGTTAATACTACCAACCCATAAAGGAGACATGGGGTTACCAGATTTTGAACTGTACTATAAAATAATATGTTCCAACAGAATTATGCAGATTGCTGAATATAAACCACATAGCAATGATTGGTTCCCACTGTGGGTTAAATTATGGCACAATCACATTAAAGAATACAGACTTAATCCCAAAGCCCTCCCCTTCTTGGACATTTCAGACTTAAAAAATTTAAAGTACATAACTTACTTAATCATAAAATTCTCATGTTCCAAGAACTTTTTAAATGTCTAAGCCTTTCACATATTCTAAAGCTATTACAACCAATTCATTTAAACCCTAACTTAACAATAGATACTAAGATGTTAAATCTAGACCAATATGCATTAATCAAAAACTTCATCATTTGGGACTTCTACAAACTTAAAAATGAAATCATCGACGAAATCAGGGAAAACTTCAACTTAAGCAAAAAATTCATTACTATCATTAGACAAATCATTGAAGTGATTGCAACTTTCAAAAACATACCCCAAGATGTGCAAACAGATGTTAATACTTCATTAACAATTCTGCGATGTCTATCGTATAAAAAGAAATGCTTACTACTATGTATAAATTAATTACAGTAATAAAATATCAAGCCTGTACTCTATTCTCTAAATTTTGGGATGGAATAAACAATAAAATTACCATGGAACAAGTTTCACATGCTATAGAAAATGCTGTTTAATTATCTTCTTTTAGAAATCTACTATATACACAATTAATGATCAATAATAATGTTTGTTTCACACCAATTAAACTTAACAAATTTAACTCAAACTCTTCCCCTTTCTGTCCTTTCTGCCCAAAGATGCATGCAGACCTACTTCACATACTTTGGTATTGCAAATTTGCTCAAAATCTATGGGGCTCATTAAGAGTCAGACTAGAAAAGATGCGATATGAGAAAACTACTATTTCATGGTAGTTTGCAATCCTTCACATTACCACAGACAGAATACCCAAGCAGAAATTCCACATTCTTGTCACTCTTTTCATGTTAATGAAACTTTATATCACTCAACACTGGTTAGATAGATCCAAATTTGCATGGGAGGGATACAGAAACATGACACTCAAATATATTCCTATAAAATGATAACAAGAAATAGTAAAAAATGTTCCTACTTCCAGAAGTTTTGGGGGTTTCTCATTGACCACATTCTTAAGGAATAATACTCTTCGTAGATATTACAGACATTAGCTTATAATAACTGCCTTCTGTCCCCTAAATGCGTAATAATAAAATAAGCAGGGTAAATTCCGCAGTTTCGTATTAACTGTATAGAACATACAAAACAGTCAAACTCCCTGCTCTACGAGATTTCTCATTGTAGCAGTTGTAAAAATTTTATATAGTTGTGGGTTAACTAAAGGTCAGAAATCTTTATATCAAGTCATACTACTATTTTTTTTTAATGCAAAGCTATTATCAACAGTACTGTTGCTTATGTACCATTTCCTTGTTCATTGCAACCTTGCTAGCAAATTATCTATATGGTCATATGCCCAATATGGTTCTATTCTTTGTATCTACCCACTTTGTACATTGGACTGTTGTAAATTTGTTGGTGAATTATCTCTGAAATAAATAGATTTCTGAGGGAAAAAAAAAGAATAAAAAATGGGGAACAGACAGAGTAATGCCCTGTATGATATAGCACTGGACGTGGAAGTGTTAAATGGGAAAGGGGTATGTGGAAAGGAGAGGAATGACTGTGAGAAGCCTAGGGTGGAGCTTCAGTGCAGCATTGTCATATGGCAGAATAACAGAATGGGAGTCTGTTTTACCGATAGAGGATGTCTCTTTGGAGGGAGCTTTGAAGCACCACATTTTGAAGAAATAAAGAATAACAACAAATGGAAGAAGGAATAATGTTTAATTTGGGAAGGATTTATGATTTAAAGTAGATATGAATCTGAACAGCATAAAACAGAGTAAAATACTATGCAGGGAGTGGGGAATAAAACTGTAAATACTGAAGGATGCATCCAGCTTTCACCCAAGAAAAAGCATGAAAAAGATTATGCAAGATGGGTGGTGTGCCCTTTGAATCTGGAAACAGAATATTATAATAAAAGAAGGCTAAGTGGGAGAATGAAGAACACTTTTATACTTAAGGTCAAGATTAAGAGTGTGTGTGATTCGTAATAAAAATAACTTTATTGCTACTTAAATAATGTATACATATTACCACTGACTACCATTTCAGGGTGCTCCTGTGCTGACATCTGAGTGCTCCCTCAGATGTTAGTGTTTACATGTTGTGAACACCAAGTCCCATGTAGAAGTACAGGAAAATGTAAACAAATATTAAAAGCATCCTGTGAACAACAGGGTATAAAAAGTAAGATCATGATGTAACTTACTTTGTATACTGTGTGTTTTATTATGCTTTGCTATAGTTACTATTTAAAGAAGTTCTTAATGGTAATCTGTATTGAAAACTGATTCCATGTATACGTTAACAATACACAGCTGTCCCATCTGCAACAAATTGCATCAATACTCCCCCAGTCTTCTTCATTCAGACAGAGGCCATAATATCATTAAAAATTAAAAATGAATCCATTAATTTGGTGAGGTTATTTAACTGAAACTTTAGTTACACAATACCCAGCTTGTATGTGCTTCCTGAGACCCGTGTGATGTGGTGGCAACCAATTAAATTCCTGCAGTCAGGTCCACCACTTCAATGTCATCACAGCCTCTAACCATGGTACACTTTCTCCTGGGATTGTATTAAAGAAGGCTCCTGCAATGGGAATGTTCTTTTCTGTGTGGAGAGTTTAATAAAAGGATTTTCTCTTTTCCATGCTTTCTACAAAGATTTTCTCTTTTGAAATGTAGACATTCCTGTTACAGGAGCTGTCTACACACAGCAGCAGGGGGTGAATGTCTACAAAGGACCTAAATGCACAAGTACTCTGAACAAAACAAGTATGAAACTCTTAGCTCACATTACTGACTGACTGGTATCCTCTCAAAATTCTAGACAGTTGATAACTATGAGGAGAAGAAAGTCCCCCAGATTTACTAATCTTCCTTGCAGGACTAGTCTAGTCCTGCACGGAAGCACCCATTTAAGAGCAGGACGGCAGTGTGCCATGCATATTAATGAAGGTGCACTGCCCGAGCTCCCAGGCTTACATGGAATGTGTACGAGTGCAGGGGGTGTGTCTGAGAACAGAGCTCTCAGAATAAACATGCCCCTGCAATTTTTAACAGCAGAAAGTGGAAATAAATGAGCGAGACTGCACATAGGTGTCCACATATTCCCACCAACAGTCCCCCATGTGTACAACAGCAACAAAACATAAAAATCAAAAGAAGAAACCCCTGTATTGTCCTCTAAAACTCTGAGTACAGCTAACCGTAGGTGCGGGTGTGTGTCCATTGCTAAGCTATGATTAAAGCAGCTGAAAAGGCTGAAGAGGATAACAAGGAAGATATATGCAAATGAAGCATCTCAGCAATAGTGTAGTGGGCAGAGTGGTCGCCTAACGAGCAGGCATGCCCAGTTCGAGTCCCACTGCAGCACAGTCCATTTTACATGGCAAAGCATGGTATAAGCAGTAGTTGAATTGCAAAACCCACTAAATAATATATTTATGAACAGGAGTACTGCACGAAATGCACATGCGAAGAGTCAGTATCATAATGAATAAGGCAGCAGTAAGCAGGTGTAAGCACAGATAAGCAGTAGTAAGCATATGTAAGCACTAGTAAGCGTGTGCAAGTATGTTTGCACAGAGGTAAGCACTGCCTACACAGATTAAGCAAAGGAGAAGCTAACTGGGTGTAAGAAATTGTGACTGGAAGTTAGCAGTGCTTACCTCCGTGCAAACCCGCTTACAACCGCTTTAAAGTGCCTTAATCACTCTGTATCCAATGGCCGGTGTTCTGCCCAGCAACAAAACAAAACAGCTTCTGCAAGGCTGGAACCCAGGACCATGCACACCATACACAACATTATTTACCACTAAGCCATGCCAGATATGCATAAATCATATGTTGTCAGAAACATAACTCCAGCCCAGTCGTGCAACAGTACAGAGAATTTTTACCTACATCCAGATGGACATGTGTGTGCAAATATATTACTATCTAAATGGATACAACATATCTATAGACGTAGTCACATATATATATATATATATATATATATATATATATATATATAAACATATATAAATATCCAGAAATATATACATATATATATATATATATATATATATATATAAATATATGAACATATAAACATGCAAATACCAACATCTACACATATATATGTCAACACCTATATGTCCACAAATACACAGCAAGTTATATATATATATATATATATATATATATATATGTATATATATACGCAGATATGTCTCCGTAGGTATATACGGACATAGTTAGAAATATGTAAGCAAATATGCACAAAAGACCACAGTGAAGAACTTCTCAAAAGCAAACTTCACACTTCTTAAGACTGAAGTGGTATCCTTCAAGGCCCCTGGGCCAGTGGAAACCACAACCCACACTGCTGAATCCTTTGCAAATACCTTCTATGGGCACCTTCAAGAATGCATGGATCATGCAATACCAAATAAAACCAAGACCCATTCCCCCAAAGGCAGGCGCCCGGTCTGGTGGACCCCAGCCATAAACAAACTTTACAACAGGAGGAGGAAGCTACTACATGACAGAGCAAAATCCCTAAAAGGGAAGGCGTCTCTGATCAGTACTAGCAAAAAACTACGATCACTCATAAAATCATCCAAGGCCAACTTTGAGAGAAAAATCGCAAAAGACACAAAAGACAATCACAAGGCCTTCTTTAGCTATGTTAGAAACCTGGGTGGAAACTCCCAGATATGCTCAGAGTTACTCCAAAATGACACAAAATACACTGAACCCACTGACATTGCCAACATTCTGGCAGACAGGTTCAGTGCAAATTTCTCCCCCAAAAGGAGAAATAACTATCCCAGCAGAGTGTAGCCTCCCTAACATCTCAGATGCCCAGGTGAGAGCCGCCCTCTCTAAAGCTAAAAACACACCATCAATGGGACCGGCTGTGTACTACATGAACTCCAAGAGGAACTAAACCCACACATAAGGCTGCTGTTTAATCTTAGCCTTACTACAGGATACGTACCCAAAGAGTAGCGTATGGCAACAGTGGTCCCACTTCACAAAGGCGGTGCTTCTACGGACCCTGGAAATTACCGCCCCATAAGCTTGACGAGCCTGGTCTGCAAAGCTATGGAGAGGATCATTATGGAACTCATAAACAAAGACATTGGGGACCTACAGACATTGGATCCTACCCAATTTGGCTTTGTCAAGGGCAGATCCTGCCTTTTGAACTTGGTCGACTTTTATGAAACAGTCACTAAGGCCATTGATGAGGGTAAGGCAGTTCACACAGCCTACCTTGACCTTGCAAAAGCCTTTGACACAATACCCCACTCGGGCATCATAGACAAACTCACCAGCTTAAATGTAAACCCATATGTCACAAGATGGGTTGCAAACTGGCTCAAGGACAGAACCCACAGGGTCAGAGTTGCTGGAGCTATGTCAGACTCTAAGCCAGTCACAAGCGGTGTCCCACAGGGCTCAGTCCTGGGACCCTCTTGTTCGGCATTTATTTTCTGAGGTACAGGCAAACATAGGAGGATTGTGGCTGACAAAGTTCGCAGGTGACTGCAAACTGGGCCATAATTGATACTCCAGCGGACACAAA
Source organism: Protopterus annectens (assembly GCF_019279795.1). Taxonomy (NCBI): domain Eukaryota; kingdom Metazoa; phylum Chordata; order Ceratodontiformes; family Protopteridae; genus Protopterus; species Protopterus annectens. Next base: position 1,047,486,870 of record NC_056737.1, on the reverse strand, counting down.
CATCCTTCAGAGAGGCCTCATAGAAACGGATAATTGGTGCCAGAGCCATGGCCTTAAGCTGAATGCCAAAAAATGTATAGTCATACCCTTTGGGAAAAACAAGGTACCGACAAATTACCACATAGGCGGTAATCCATTAAGTACGGAAGAGGTAATCAGGGACCTAGGGACCCAGGTTGACAGTAACCTCTCATTTGACACTCACATTGCCAAAGTGGTTAGGAAGACCTTCTATATTGCCCACCTTATCATGAAGGTTTTCACATCTAGATCAAGAGAGGTCATTGTGCCCCTGTACTCTTCTCTTATCAGGCCATTGATTGAGTACAATGCCCCATTTGGGATGTATCTCACCCGACACCTGCAGCAGTTGGAAAGACCCCAAAAGTTCCTCACCAAGAGGATAAAGGGTCTTAAACATATGGCATATGCTGCCCGACTGAAAAAACTCCAGCTCTATTCAGTCGCATACCGCCTACTCAGAGGTGATCTGTGCCTGACGTACAAGGCCATGTCCAATCCTGAATTAATGGACATGCTCCACCTCAGAAAATCCAAATCCATCAGAGCCACGAGAACAAGTGACTTAAACCTCAACACAGAAATAAATAGGATGTGCTGGAGGGACAGATTCATAACCCAGAGGCTCCCTACACTCTGGAACAGAATCCCAGTCCATGTTAGGCAGAGCCCCTCACTGACTCTATTCAAGAGAAATCTCGATGAGTGGATGGGAGATCGTAGGTTTACCCCGGGGGTCATCTCTGTGTCACTACTAGACAGAGGCATAGTAAACTAAACCCTAAAAGGGCATAGTATTCTCATCCTAAGGGGTGGTGTAAGCCACATACACTCTGGCTAGGCTTATAAATGCCTTAGGGCAGATAGCCTAGTATGAACCTATGAACCTATATATACCCATAGAGGTATATATGGCCAGACATCTGTAGATAGCAATGGCAGATTAACAGAAACATATATATGTCCACATGCACTGTTAATGGGCTTGAGAGGCCCTAAACAATATACGTCTCGTATGAATTGGCATACCCCCCCCCCAGCCAAACACATCTGCCCTGCACTACACTACCAAGCTCATTGTATTGTACATATTTCATTTAAATAGGGATTTAAATTAGCCCTCTCTTATGTTTCACATGTTGACATCACATTCCCCTCTCTCCCACCCACTAGAGAGGCCAACCAGTACAGGCCCATCCAACCCAGGCCATCCTCAACCCATACATTCATTACCCACAGTTCTGCTCCCCCCCCCCACTGCACACACGCAACCACCATCCCTTCCCTGGTTACCATCCCATAGTTATCACACCACCACACATTGCCCTCCCTCCACTACCCACCCCTCAGGAGCCATCCTGCATGTTGTCCTGACCCAAGTATCCTAGGTATGGCACACGCTGTAGTCCATGCACATAGCCATGGGTACCTTTGTAGCTCTAGTTTTAGACAAAAATTAAATACCCAATTTTTGAGTTGTCCTGCATGGGACGAATGTTTCCCTGGTACTAACAATAGATTTCATGTGTGATTCTGATTACACTAATGGTTTTATTTGTACGTAATTGCAAAGCATATGTGGCACACAAGGTTGGCCTGTATGCACTCGAAACACAGTATCCAGCAATACCAGTCTACATTACACAACATGTAGCTAAATATGTAGATGTATAAACCTCTCCCTCTCTGTAGTACATACATACATAGACATGCATATATATAAATACCCACATATAGATATATACATATGCAGACAACCATACATCCACATGTCATTAGATATATATACAGCTATATATATATATATATATATATATATATATATATATATATATATATAAATACATACATATACATATATATATATGTGTGTGTGTGTGTGTGTGTGTATACACAGATATATATCTATGATATTATACAGCACATAAGAATGACATATGATCACAGGCCGTGCCAATGGGGGTGAGGGACCCAATCAACATATGTGTAACACGTAGCATTACCCCCCCCCAGCCAGACAGGGGAAACATACAAACACACAAGCAAAGTGAACAATCCACTGCTCCTCAAACCACAGGCAGTACACAACCAGTGGGGGAACAGTGTGGACCCGTTAAGTCTAATCTTGAAACAGAGACAGGAACATCCCTTGTGGGACACCCCAAAATTTTTTGATGATCGGAGTCCCGTCCGTGCAATGATTTAGCAAGGCAGGGCATGCATGTACTCAGACTACAAGGGTGGGAAAGCCTGATGACCCATGGGTCGAGACAACATACGAGATGGGTCCTGAGAAGTGGAGAGTGGGCAGTGTGTAGTGGTGTGGTTAGACCCAACTTGCACCGAGAGTAAGGATGAGTGCTGTAGAGGAGGGGGGGGACTGTGGGTATGAAATTATGGGCCGAGGTGTGCAGGTGTTGGCTGGAGCAGTTGTATTCGGACCACCCTAGGGATGTAAGCAATAGTGTGAATTGGGCAGAGCTGCTGCCTAATGAGCAGCCATTCTCGGTATGAGTCTCACTACAGCATAGTCTATTTAACATGGCAAAGTACAGTATAACCAGATGTGTTGTTGCAAAACCCACTACATAACACCAAAGAACACATCGTCGCAACACCCCACCACTGTAAGCATGTAAGCCGATCTAATTGGCATCACAAGTTATTATTGTAGTCCCCACCCCCCACCCAGGGGTGTGAGTGTTCAAATCAACCTCCAAATGCAGTGTATATGCACAGCTGTTGCTGTAGAAGAAATGGCCAGCTGTGGACCTTCCCCTCAGCCTTTCTCCACATCCCTGGATAATTCCCCTACTATCTCTCCCTCTTTGTGCCCCATGAACACCACTTACCTATCAACCCCTTTTTCATTTCTATTAATGTTTAAAGTTACAAGTAGGCAACACCCTCTTCTCAACTATATTGGCAGAATCTGGAACCCCCTACCCACATGTATTACCTCAGCTGTCCCACAGGACACATGTAAATAACACATGAAGGAACACCACAAGCACACTTGGATCAGCACATGCTCACCAACTGGTGAAATCCCCCCCCAACTTACACTGTATACCCCTACATCAACTAGTGAAACAGACACCTCATGTCCTGCCTCTCATACAAATCCCAACATCCGTCAAACCTTCCCTATTGCTCCACTACCAATTATTCCAACAGCCTACTATACAGTTACAATGTCTCCCCCTCTACCTACCTACCCCTTCACTATTCTCTTCTACTCTACCACACAGGTATGGAGTAACTAAACCTAACCCGGATACCTGAGTGTAACCTATCCAGGTATGGAATAACTAAACCTAACCTGAATACCTGAGTGTAACCTATCCAGGTATGGAATAACTAAACCTAACCCGAATACCTGAGTGTAACCTATCCAGGTATGGAATAACTAAACCTAACCCGAATACCTGAGTGTAACCTATCCAGGTATGGAATAACTAAACCTAACCCGAATACCTGAGTGTAACCTATCCAGGTATGGAATAACTAATCCTAACCCGAATACCTGAGTGCAACCTATCCAGGTATGGAATAACTAAACCTAACCCGAATACCTGAGTGTAACCTATCCAGGTATGGAATAACAAAACCTAACCCGAATACCTGAGTGTAACCTATTCAGGTATGGAATAACTAAACCAAACCCGAATACCTGAGTGTAACCTATCCAGGTATGGAATAACTAAACCTAACCCGAATACCTGAGTGTATCCTATCCAGAACTGTTAAACTGGACTCCAACTGCACCTTAAACTGACCTTTGTCAACAGTCATACCTGACATGTAAACCTAACCTAAGCATGTATAATACAGGCATGTTAACGTAAAGTAAGCATGAAGAATGTGGTATGTAGCTATGTTAAGTCTGTTACTCTCTATGAATGTGAACACCTCAGTATTACTTGTAATGAGTAGCTGAGGTTTACTGTGGAGCTCTACTCCCTGGGCCACTGCTAAAAATGGACAAGCATCCAGTCGGATTGTCCCGGTCAACAAATGTAAACTAAATACATGAAGTAGCATGGGGGTATGTGGGAACAAGCGGGTTTAAGCCTGTTTGGGTGGTGGTAAGCAATGCCCACTCTCGTTAAGCAATGTAGAAGCTAACTCAGTGTAAGAATGCAACCAAAGGTCAGCAATGCTGAGCCTCGCACAAACCAGCCCATACCCACCTACAATTGCTCTACAGTGCCTTAGTCACTCTGTAGCCAACAGCTCTCATCGTGCCCATTAACAAAATAATCTGCACTCTCAGGTTGCAACCCCCCGACCCTGCACTCTATAGTCTAAGTCAGTTACCACTAAGCCATGGCAGATACACATTCAGTTGCTGTGATCACAAACATATCATCCAGCACATTCAACAATATAGGAAATGTATGTAAGTATGTAGATTAATACCAGCAAACGTGTAATTTGCTCAATCACAGTATTATGAGCAGTCTATGTGTATCAAAGAACAGTACCTGTCCAATCATACTGTGAGAACAGTAGTCTTGCATAATACCGAAGAGAATAATGAAAAATGGTGCACGCCGTGGGGGCGTGTGGGCATGCTTCATGCACAGAATGCCACACCTGAGGCGTCGGTTCCGCGGAACCAGGGGATGAGGTTGGCCAGGTGTGTGAGCAAACCGCTGCTTCTCAAATCCCTGGCAGGATGCTACCAGTTGGAGAAACAGTGTAGACCAGCTAAGTCTACTCTTGACACAACAGGTCCGTCCCTGGTGGGACGAACCAAAAATTGTGGGTCACATCAATGTCTCCACCAGTATCGGAGGAGGATCAAGGGAAGGCTCATACATACATGGACTAAACGGATGAAGAGCCTGCAGAAGCTTGAGTTGAGGCAGTATACTGGAGGAGTACCGAGACGTGCAGAGAGGGAAACGTGTGGAGGTGTGGTATGGCTGGGCTAGCAACTGGAGAATGGATGGATGCTGTGTATGTGGAGCTCAGGGGCTGGGGGAAGGGAACATGGGTATGACATTATGGTATAAATATGCAAATGAAGCAGAACAGCAATAGTAAACACATTCCCGGTTCGAGTCCCACTGCAGAACATTTTATTTTCCATGTGAAATCTGTATACGAGCATCATTTTGCTGTATAACCTACTAAATAACATTTAAATGTGAACTAGAGTACTGCATTAAATGCACATGAGAAGTGTTAGTGTCATAATGAATAAGGCACTAGTAAGCAGGTGTAAGCACAAATAAGCAGTAGTAAGCGTGTTTAAGTGTGTATGTATGCACAGGGGTAAGCATTGCTACACAGATTAAGCAAAACAGAAGCTGAGTGTAAGAAACTGCACCCGAAGGTTAGCATTGCTTAGTTCTGCACAAAACCACTCACACCTGCTTACAACTGCTGAAACGTATCTAACGGCCAGTGTTCTCCCCAGCAACAAAATATACAGCCTCTGCAAGGCACGAACCCAGGACCCTGCACACTATACACAAAGTGATTTACTACTAAGCCATGGCAGATGTACGTAACCATGTTGTTTTCACGAACATATCATCCAGCACAATCAGTCAACAGTACAGGCCAAAAATATAAGCCGAACATACATGGACATATGGACAGATATATACCTGTAAATGTAGACAGATAGATAGCTATAGATCTATATATGTATATATATATATATATATATATATATATATGACTCACAAATAATCACATAACATCAATTATAAATAAATATGCTCATTGTATATATCTGTATTTATATATATATATATATATATATATATATATATATATATATATATATATATACGTATTTATATCTAATCTATCTATAATCTATATATATATATATATATATATATATATATATATATATATATATATATATATATATATATATATATATATGACACACATATATATATATATATATATATATCTATATATATATATATATATATATATATATATATATATAAATATATATATATATATATATATATATATATGTATATATATATATATATATATGTATATATATATATAGGGGTTTCACATATATAATTATGCAGATATACATATATATATATATATATATATATATATATATATATATATATATATATATATATATACAGATAGAAATGTGTATAGCATTTCCACATGGGAACAAAATCCTGAACCACTCATTACAACATATCAGACCATAAGCACTGTTAATGGGGGTGGGCACTCAAATGAGGGACACCTGGTAATTAGTGCTATGTTACCCCCTCCCAGCCCTAACGGATGTGCCCTGCAATCCAATATCCAGCACATGCAGTACTTGACTTCAGGACCCTCCACAACACAGCTACAATGCTTTAACAGTAATCCAATTCACCTGTACATGTCAGGGCAATATCTGTACCATATCATGCAGAAAAGTCATTCTACCATAGGGAATGTACAGTGTGGAAGGGGTACACATTACAACGGTACAGATATGCACACACATCTATACACTGACAAATATGTTCATGTATATATAGATATATATATATATATATATATATATATATATATATATATATATATATATATATATATGTGTGATATATATATATAGAGGTACATACACATATACACAGACAAAAGGTATTAGTAGCCATACATATGTAGAAGTAGTGTGGAAGTACAGGGTGCAAAGTATGTCCCTCAGCCACAAGCCCTGCAACTGGCATCTGTGACATGTTTTGTGTGGCAACCATTCCTACAAATGAGAACACTTACATTAAACATATATCCACTCACAATTCAAAGGACTTGACACGACACACAGGTATGCATACACAGAAACCTTTTATTTGTGTACTATACAATAATGTATGCCAATACTTACAGCACATAGAATTTGAAATATTTAATCAGTGATGAATGCAAGGCACACACAAAACAATAAATGCAAGCTATGTGGATATATAGCATACTATGCTGTCCAGGCCAAGGCTTTTAATTAGTACAACAGTAGACAAAGGATTTACCTTCAAGATAAGTAACAATCAACAATTACAGATGTAGCTCAGCAGCCTCCAATTACACCCTGTAGTCAAGCCCTAGGGGAAATGTATTAGTTTTGGTAATGTCAATGTATCTGTCACATGTATGAACCCTGACCAACAAATTTTGTGGGAGTCCACGATATGACTGGGATGATAGCAGGAATGCTAGCAGTAAATAATGTTAGGCCATTAACTAACAACCCCTAACTGTATCACAGTAGGACAAAGCCTGCCATATATGTGGAGGACAGACATAGGAACACAGGGCCATACTTGCAATATTGCTGTTACACACCCTGGAAATTACTAGTGTTACAGGATTTGTTGCAACATACCCTTATGCAAGAATAAGACATCAGAAACACAAATGGATGTAGCCGTGTACTGATAGCACGCAACAGACAGATTGCCAGTGATATGTCTAGGACAAGACCTGTGTGGTGCACAGATAAAATCAAACAGACAATTCACTGGCCATCATGTGGATAGGCCCACAGTTGAGAGCTATGCAGACAGACTGCATTCCATCTTAAACTACTATGTACATGCAAACACTGCAACACCAGCAATATACAATGCACATAACACTACTCATTCTGTCTGTAGGTCTGGAACCTCATACAAATGTGTATTTGGCCTGTGTCTGCAAGTCCTGCTGTAAGAGGTATTGCAACCTGCTGTCTGTAACACTGCTGCCCACATACAGGAAGGATGTCCTCCATACTGGAAAGGCTAAGGGACAACTTCCACATGAGTCAGTATTTTATAGTTCTGGGCTGCCATGACAGTGGTTATCTGAAATACTACACAGCAGGCTGCATGCAGTTAGCAACTGTTGCACACTGATTGGTGCAGAGCCCATCACCTGATCATGTGCATCCCCTACAAAAGCCATGCTGCAATCCATTCAAACCAGCTCAATCACTCTAGTGGAGAAAGAGAGAGAGACAGACAGACACACACACACACACACACACACACACACACACACACACACACACACACAAACACAGGAAAAAAAAACACAAACAACAGAAAGGTGTCACAGCCGTCAGAAAAAAAAGGTATGTAAAACATAAATGTATGTAATTGAATGTAGTATGTGGTATAGAATAATAGGATACATGATGTGGAATGTTTTATATGTGCCATCTGTATTTGTCCCTGTAATGATGTTCTGCTAAACAACTGCTCTGGACAATACTGTCTGTCCCTGTAGGCAGTGGGACATACCCACCAACTGTGCAGATCAGCAATGAATGACAAAGATGTAAGCCATAATATCTGTGTTTGGTATGTTAGTTTGGGCAATAGCTAGTGGTGGAAGTACTGCCATCATGATAAACACATGGGTATCAGAGCACACCACTTGCAGGACATTCATGTTAATGTGTAATGTAGCATGCATAAATGCCATAGGTGTATAATAGGCTTACCAGCAATCTCTCACCATATATACCACCCTAATGTTAGTCTGTGTTCACATATGACATATGTCTGTGTTGCAGCAAGACAGAGCAGTGCAGCTGTGAATGAAAGACAGTTACAGAATGTGGACCAGATGTCTGTATGCACCCCACATATAGATAAATATATGTGTGATATATAATGAGACATGTATGTCTACAGATATACAGACACTCATATAGATATAGGTATATCAACAACCTGCAAGATATATCTACACATATATGTATATAGTGGCACTGACAATGGCATGCAGGTGAAATAGTCTGTAACAGGCCAGCAAATATAGTGTCCCCACAGGGAACATGACTACAAACACATAGCACAAAACGTGGTACAAACACATAGCACAAAGCTTGGTACAGTACAACATATGTCCCAATGGTAGATAAGCAGCCAACATACCTTTTGCATTCTGTGAACGGTTTGTTGTAGCTGATATGGTGGGGGAAGACAGAGATGTGTATTAAGAACTATGGTATCTCTGCTGTATGAGTTGCTCAGACCTGTTTCCATCTTTATGTCTTCCAGGGAAGATAGCCCAAATCCAATTGCCGGCATACAGTGCTGCCAAAACAGAAGTCATTGTAGAACATTTGGTACAGCACTACAAACTGATGTTTGGCCAGACAGCCCATGATCAGCAGGAGAGGACTGCCCTGTGGAATGATCTAGTCCATAGGGTCAATGATGTCGGACTGCAGAACCTCAGCTATGAGCAGGTCCGGCATCATTGCACCGACCTGCTTCACCATGTATGTCGGCGTGCAGCTGCCATATGGGGGGACCACCTCACAACAAGGGGGAAAGCCACCCAGCCACCCATCCACCCCTCACCTGTGTGGAGGAGCTTCTCAGCATCCTTGTGGCACCTGCCCACCTGCAGCACCAACAACTGTCAGGGTGCATTGTGGAGGTGGGTGCCACTGACACACCAGCTGAGGAGCATGCAGGTAAGGCCCCAGGGCACATCAGTACACCACTCTTGTGTATGCATCCGCATCTGTACAGGTACATTTTGCAAATCTGAGATGTCATATGCATAGTCTGTTGCTGTGTAGTAGTAATAAACAGTCATGCATAAGCTGTAGTATTGTGGACTTCTATCTACATCTGTTGATGTAACATAATGCTGCACTATCCCTTTATGAATGCCACAGCTGTGGCCTCTGACATCAACTTTCTCACACTCTTATGTGGGTCCCGCCAGGATGCCACCATGGCAGCAGCCTATAGCCTGTGAGAATGGTTCATGTTCAAGCATGACAATACACTGGGTATGTAATAGCTATGGGATATTCTATGCAAACATCTACCACACCTACCCATACTGCATGCTGTACACGTTCACATTTTGTTGCTGTGAAATGCACTGCATCACAGTAGAGACCATGCTGGGGTATCGGAAGGGTACAACAGACACATGCAAGATAACTAACATCCTGTCATTGTGAAATGTGTCCACAGGGATGAGAAGTATGACAGGACACACAGTCTACAGTATGGACATGTGTGAACCAACACCCTCATGGCTGTATCTGCATACAATCAGGTTAAGTAACTTTGGCAGACGTAACCTTGACCCCACAGCAATAGTGACAGCAGTGTGCACACTCCAAGGGATATGCACATGAGTAGACCTTGCAACCATGTAAAGTTCTGGGACATGTGTAGGGCACCCCCATAGCCATGGTAAAGTCTGGTGGTTGTCAGTATAATAGTATTGTACTGGTTATACATGCACTGCTAATGTTGTGATCTGTAAAGCAGATATCAGGCAGTCACAAATGATATCTGTTCACATATCATCCCGGGTATGAGTTGCTCTAACACATAGGGGCTGTGAGCATTGGAACTGACATAACTGACACAGTACTACATATGCAGCAATGGTTTGTACACCTGTGAGGTATGGTGCACAGTACAAGGCAGGGTGCAGAACAGGTCCACAGTAACACTTTGTACATGGGTCCAGTGTTAACAAGGGGATGGTCCATCACTTATCAACACAGCCCATGTATCACACACATGTATACTGGCACTAGCATGAAGTCACTATAGTTACACTGCATGCTGTTGAGCACCATATGCAATGCATGCTGACAGAAGGGTAGTGGGAGGACTGTGTGTACAAAAGTTGTGCAACCCCACATGTAGGTGTGTGTGTGTGTGTGTGTGTGTGTGTGTGTGTGTGTGTGTGTGTGTGTGTGTGTGTGTGTGTGTGTGTGTGTGTGTGTGTGGGATGATGATTGTGTCTGTAAGTGCAATCTGGTGGAGTAGAGTGTGGTCGATGCATGTCAGATGTGTGTCTACATCTGTGTCTGTTTGTGTGGGTGTCCATGTATGCACAGGTGATAGTGGGATTGATCACATGGCAGTACTTCTCCTTGGGATTGTGCTGTACATGTACATGGAGTGACACATGAGACACCAGGACAACCTATCTGATATGTGAACACAGGACAGCTGATAGGATAACAAGGTCTGTAGCATGGAACATGCATTGGGAGGGAAAGTACCTACGAGGTATACACATAATTTTGCCAGCAGCAGATAGATAACTGGCTACCCACATATAAAGCACTACTAATGCAATGGGGAATTACCAGACCACATCACTGAGTGTATCCAGGTATTACTGTTGTCCGCATGATGGGTTGAGTGTGCAGCAGCTGTGGCATAAGTAAGCAAGACTGCAGTATGAGACTCCGGTGTGTGGCATATGTAGTGAATGTAGCAGCCCCAACCATATAGGGGCCATGTACACCATGACTGGACATACACAGGGTAATACTGGATGACAGCAGTGAGGCCATGTACAACCTACTCTACCCAAGTCAGGGAGATGATGGAGTAACAGATCATGTGCTGTGATCACACATGTAGGCATGGAGAGGAATGATATGTTAATGGGTAGTATTAATTAGTGTATGCTAGCAAGTGCCATGCAGGATGGGGAACATATGTAACTGAATGTGGGACTGTCTGTAAACTCAGGGAAAGGGAGGTAGTAAGGTGGATTGTCAGTGTGTGTGGGTGTGTGTGTGTGTGTGTGTTTGTGTGTAAATGTGTGTACTGTTATGCAATGCTGTACAGGTCTTAAAGTGTGTTTGTTTCCCCCACAGGTGGCAAGGTGGGTCAGGGTTCCTCCTGCATGCAAACTGAGGTAGGTGTCCATACAGACACCGACGATGATGGTACTGTTGAGGCACAGGTGGGGTTGTCAGAGGCTGACACTGTGCCATCATGTGTCTTCACCCTCCTAGCCACCCCAAACCCGCACACAATTTCAGTGCCTCTACAAACCCCATCACAAGTGGCCATAGCAGAGGGACAGTTGGCGGTTGGTGCCAGTGGAACAAGAAAGTGTGGAATCCATGCTAACTATGTTGGGTCACAGTCAGCATAGCTGGATGTTCGGCAGGGCACCACATTGGCAGATGTACAGTGGTGCTCGTGGGAGGACCACTGGTCATCATGCCTCTGGCAGAGGTGCCACTACTGGTACCACCAAGAGCATGTTTCAGGCTGTAATGGAGGCACAGGCACATATGGAAATGTACACCAGACAGGGCCTGAGGCTGCAGAGGGCTGCTTTCTCATCTGTAAGTGGCAACCTCCATGAACTTGCTGCTGCCCTCTGTGAACAGACTGAGGTCATGGATAGATGGTAGGGTGAGATGGTTGGCCTCCTCAACCATGGTATATCCATGCTTGAATGTGTGGTGGGAGTGGTGTGACAGCCGCATGGACGTAGGCCAGAAACTCCAGCAGCTGGCGGTCAACATAGACGTGCCAGGATGCCAAGCCGCTCCCATAGTGGCAGCACCAGTCCCAGCACACCACTGTGGGTGATATCCCCACCACACCACAGCAGGCCTCATGCACATGGCCCTGGCCAGTCCCAGGTGGGACATGGTTCCAGCGGACATCTTGTCATCATCAGAGGAGAGTAGCACCTCAAGGTCTGTAGGTGCATGTGCCCATGGAAGCCCTGGCAGGCACTGTCAGCGTGTCTGTGGCTGGAGGTGGTGAACTGCACACCCTGCCAAGTATGGTCTGCAGTTGTCCGACAACACCCGTATAGGGCAGACACATGGCAGAACTGTGTGCATGCGTACCCACACACTATGCAATCACACCTAGGGTGACCCCATACCAACACACACCACATCACCATGCCCCAATCAATGAACTAAACCCCTCACTCACACTCATGGTGACACATGTATGGACCATCCTCGGCTCTGGCAAACCAGCAACACACCCTGTGCATATGGTAATACCTGTGCCACATCCCTGTCATCCATAACATCGATGCAGGGACAGAATAATATGGTTCTGATGCACACAGTGACTGTAAGAGAGTGCTGCAATGTACTGCAGTGTAAGATGTTGTCAGAGGTAATGTGTAATGCATACATGTCAGGAAGTGTAGCCATGCAGCTATGATGCATTTCAGCTGTTAGTAACACTGATTATCTCCATAATGTTATCCATTTGTGTTTTAGGTGTACATGTGTCAGCAGGATGATGGTCTGCAGTCATATTCCACAAGGGTGACACAATGGCCGTGACATATCTGGTCTACAGTTGCACACATGTCACAGGTTTATATAACAGTTATTGTCCATGCCACATTGTCAGGTGGCCTGCTGGTACATGTATAATCTGCACCCTTATGTCAACCCATCCACATACACACACATCCTTACTTGGCAACACTGTGACTAGACCCCTACCTAGGTATGTAGTGCTACTGAACTTTGTGGCTTTCATTGTACACACAACACCACATTTAGGGTGAGGTGTGTACCAGGTCACATGTTACATGCAGAACATCCACAGACTTGTGCAATATGGTAATGGGGGATTTAATGTTTGTATATGGGGAATGCATAGTGTGTCATACCATCATGTACACATTGACTGACACATAACAGGCAGACACACATCTTAGAGACCTGGGTGTATTGTTGCTAACTAACAAATCAATGTGTCCAATGTGTTACAGGTAGGCTGCACACAGCACATGTGTAACTGGGCTGTATCCTGTTATCAGTTACCTGAATGGGTGATGTTGACATTGGTCACCAGAGAGTGGTACGTGGAACATATACCGGGTGTACCATGATGTAATTACAGTGTACACAGCACCTGCATCCCCCAATGGATATTGTACACACTGGAACCCATCTTGATACTCTGACATACCCACTATCACACATTGGCCATGACGGCAATACAACCCATTGCATATCACAACAGTGGTACCACAGGGATATGCATGTAATGCACATGCAACAGGCATAGTAGGGTTTGGCATTGTGATGCCACACCTATGGGCGGCAACAACACTATCTGTACTACTGTGTGGCAATGTGTAGTGTAATAGGAGTATATGGCCTCGGAATGGTGTACCCATACAGATATGCAGATATGCACACATACACACACATGGCAGACCTCAATGGGAATCCCATGCCTATTAATCCATTTATATAACACTGTTGTGCTGGTACTGCAAGGCACGTGCAGCTGTTAGGGAGAGGAGTGTAACAGACTACATGTCATGTCCAATACAGCAGCGGCCACATCTGACTATGGCAATGGGAGTGGAGGTGGTTGTGAAGGCTGTCATGGAATTTCCAACTACAGGTGTACTAACAAAAGAACAATGCTATCCTCAGTAATGCACATGTACACTTGTCAATACTGTGGTGCATTGTTGCAAGTGGTCATAGTTGTGTACCTGGCTATTGTCCATGGAGGGACTGGATGTGTACGGGGTGTGTACATTGGTATCATGCCACCTGCCATGTGCCAGCAGGCAGTCTATCGACAGACACCATGTTAGTGACTGACAGGGTGAGAGTGACATGCATCAGCCAATCCTCTGGGTGCCTTCTGCACATGGCCACCAAGGTGATCTAGTTGACATGTATGCAACATGTATTACAACACATGGTTAGTGTCTGTGATGGAGACCTATACCCAAGCATGCTCAGTTGACTGTTGTAGTGTAGTGAAGGTTCCTGTGGCATGTGGCCCCTACAGGGTGATGTCTCCTATACATGACAGGTAATACACAGCTGGCCACACATGTCAGTGTCAATCAAGCATAGGTTGTCTGTACGTATCCCAGCTGGATACCTGCCATCTACACATCTGCAGAGGGACTGACAGACACCAGTTTGGTGAGTAGCTATGCAGTAGGATGAATGTGTCAACAGATGGATGTTTGACAACAATAAGTATGCCATTACTACATGTTATAAGCCCTCACTAACATGTGCTATACCGACGGTACTCTACAGTTACATTCCACATGTCTGATTATTATCGAGTAGGGGATATATACGGTGACACAGCCCACACACCAGGAACATGACAGTAAGTCCTCAGAGTGCAGCTATGCCTGCAGGTGTGCTTGTTGTCAGTAGTAATGTTAGGACTCCATCCTTCCCTGGGATAGCACTGTTGACAGTAGTAATGCCATGTTACACTGCATGCCTGTGTGACAGCACGTACCCTGGGTTGCTACTCCTGTATGTCACACATTCACATGGATAAGTGCTGTGCAGGCCTCATATACTTGTGTGTCCAAGACATGACACTCAATACCCTTTGCTACTGTAATGACAACACATAGACACATGTACTGTACATGGCAGTACATACACATAGTACAGATGTCATTTCCCTGGGTTTGACATAGCCTTGTATGTGACCCAAATATAGCCTCTGTGTAGACAATATGCCACAGAGTATAGCTGGAGGATGTCTAGATGGTCAGCATAGGCCATCTGTTTGATGCCTGTGATTAGTGAGGTATTTCCACTGTCTTCCCAGCTGTTGCAGCTGTCTTGCGAGGTACATACCAAATGGGGCATTGTACTCTATACAGGGTGTAATGAGGGATGAGTACAGTGGAACAATTACCCCCGTTTTTCTGGATGTAAAGCCCTCAGTGATGAGGTGTGCCACATAGAAGGATTTGCTTACTGTTGTGGCTATGTGGTTAATGAAGGTGAGACCACTGTCTAGCTCTGTCCCTATGTCTGTCAGCACACTTTCGGTGTTTAGTGTACTGCCACCTATGTGGTAATTCATGTGTACATAATATGTCCAAAGGGTATAACTATACATTACTTGGCATTAAGCTTGAGCCCATGGCTCTGACACCAAGCATCTGTTTCTGTAAAGCCATGTTGTAGAATATCCACATCATTTGGGGATGTAATAATGGCTCTCAGTTTGCAGTCATCTGTGAACTTTGTTAGCCAGAGTTCCATACTGTTGGCCTGTACTTCAGGGAAGTAGATGCCAAACAAGAGCTGTACCAGGACCAACCCTGACATACTCCAATTGTCAATTGTCTGGAGCAGGGATTGGACATGGCTACATTTACAGTCTGGGTTCCATCTGTAAGTCAGTTGGCAACCCATCGAGTGACACAGGTGTTTATGGCCAGCTTTGCATGTTTAACTATGTCTCTAGAGTGGGCGATGTTGTCAAAGGCCTTGGCCAAGTCCAGATAGGCTGTGTACACCACCTTACCCTCCTCCACAGCTCCAGAGACTGAATCAAAGTAGTCAAACAGGTTCAGGAGACAAGATTGGCTCTGCACAAGCCCAACCAGGGTGAGGTCCAGTGTTTGCTGGTTGCCAATGTCTTTGTTAATAAGCTGCATGATAATGCATTCCATGCCTTGCAGATCAGGCTCATCAGACTGATGAGACTGTAGTTCTTGGGATCCAAGGTGGATTCCCGCTTATGGAGTGTGATAACTGTAGCTGTGCGCCACTCAGTGGGATAGAAGCCTGAGGTGAGGCTATTACACATGGCACTTAGGTGAGATGCAGGGTTATGTAGAAATTCATGTACTACAATATGTCATCTGGTCCCATGGATGCTGTATTCCTAGCAGTGGAGTCAGTGGTTTCCACTTGTGTGGCCATGAACACTGGAATTTGGCAATGTTTTGTTACTGAGATGGGCCCTTTAGGGGGTGAGGGGGGCTGAATATGGCACTATATTTAATGCCAATCTGTTGTAGCACAGAGCAGTTCTGAGCATTACTGTATAGATCCTGGACATAACTAGAGAATGTGTTGTGGTTGTCTTTGGAATCTATGGCAATTATATTTATGTAACAAGCTGTGGCAGATTTAGAAGGATAGCAACTTCTTACTGAGGCTGGTAAGGAAGCAGTTTGCATTTTGGGATTATCCTTTTAACTGCAACAGTGTCTTCCTTCTGTTGTATAGTTTGCTCATGGCAGTGGAGCACAAGATTGGCTTCCTTGTTTGGAGGACAGTGTTTCGGTTCTATGTGGGATGGCACAATTCATGCACGAGTGGATGTGCCCATACAGTAACTTAGTGTAGGATTCACCAGTTGCACTTTCAGCTCCCGTCTCCATGGGTGTCATGAGGTTTGTCACATCTGGACTTGAGTAGCATGGTGTTGGCTTTCCAGAGGGTATTTATGGAGGATCCTTACTGGTGGGTGGGATGTGGATGTCAATGGTGATTACCTTATAGTCAGACCTGACCTATGAGGGGTGACAACTGGTGTGGAGTATCGGACTCCCATGTTGGTAATGACCAGGTCTAGGATATTGGAGACCCTGGTTGGACAATGGATTAGTTGATCCTGGGGGTTGGAATGTATGAGTTCCCGGAACCGTTGGTAAAGGGTGATGGTGCATGAGTTGTTTTCCCAGTTAATGGCAAAGTATTTGGAATTACCCAGTATTATGGCATTTGGCTGTATCTTAATATTGTCCAGTATGTTTATAATGGTGTAGTGAGAACCTTGGCCCATGGAGGGGGATCAGTAGCCAGCTACAATTTGGGTTGCAGTCTTACCTAGTGTTAGTTACATCTGGTGATTCTCAGATGCATTGTGTTGGACACTAGGCTGGAGGTGTGAATGACCTTGGTGAATATGGACACTCCTCCACCTGTAGTGTTGTGGTCTTGGTTTGTTGCCCAACATGTGTGACAAGGGTTGTAGGCAGGTATTACAGGTGTGCTCTCTGGAGCATTGAACCAGGTCCCAGTTACTGCACAGATATCGGTGTTCCCCATTTGTAGGTATGGCTCAAGAGAGTGCCGTTTTAGGTTCAGACTTCTAGCATTGAGTCGCATTACTGTCAGTTTTGCATGCTTGTGTCTGTTACAGTGGTGGTTTAGTCCTTTGAACCTTGCCTAGATAAGGCACTATAGGGGTGCCAAGAGCTGTAGCCAGTAACCTGAATCCCAGGGGCAACACGTGCAGACCATCACTGCCAGAGCATCATGGTTTGTACATCATGTCGCCCTAGGCAGACAGATACTGGATCCCTTTTTTTTTCAAAACAGGTTTATTGTTTTAACATATAAGAGAAATATCATAACAATTTTATACAAGTAATTAAAAATAGGTATTATTATAATATTCAACAAAACAACTAAAGTATTTACAAAGACATCCACTACAATCAGATCAATTAATTAAACTAAAATACCGTGCTATTGAAATTAGAATTTTTTTAACAAATTTTGTAAATTATCCCATACAATATAATATGATGTTTTTCTAGTTGTTCTCATTCTAATTGTGCTTATTTCCATATGGCACATTATATTCATAACATTTTTAAATTCATTGAACGAAGAAGGTGTATCTGAAATCCAATTTCTAGTTATTATTTTCCTGGCCACTGCTAGGATAGACCATAACAAGGGAAGCTTAATCTTTTTAACACATTGAGGTACAGGTGTGTTGAATAATATAAGAGACTTAGAAATAATGAAATTATCTGTAAAAAGAGCCTGCAAAAATTCATTAAATTGACTTCCAGTATTCTTTCAACTTCATACAGTCATAAAACATATGAGCCCAGTCAGCATTAATTTCTACATTACATCTCTTACATAGATTATCTTTATTATTTATTTTATTCATCATCAAAGGTGTATAAAAAGATCTATGTAAAAATTTCCATGTATAAAGTCTCCAGACAATGGAAGATGTAGTTCTATAAGCAGATTCCAATATATATTGTTTATCTTGTTGAGTTGGTGGGTCCCCATTAATAGAGGTGAAATAATTCCAGTATGAATCTACACTGTAAAAAGTTTCTTGTCTGATAATTTTATGTATATATGAAAGTTTACCTTTATCAGAAACATTATGCTGTAAATTTAATATCAAGTAATCAATCAGTTTTGGAATAGATTCTTTAACTGTTATAGACATTAGATCTATTCTATCAATGAGATGTTGTCTAAAGATCTGAACCTCTAACCAGCAAGTTTCTCTTAGATCAAATTCTTGTTTTAAGAAATCTAGATTTTTAACTTTATTATCAGATATCAGCTGATACCAGTACTTTAGATCATTATCTATAGCTAAATGAGCTCCTTCAGAAGTAGATGACATAAGCATACCCTGAGTATACATTATAGGAATACAATAAAATTCCATTCCCTATACTTAGGGTGCATGAATATAAAGTTACGATAACTAATAATAATATTTAATGGGTAACAAACAATATGTTTAGGTGTAATAGGTGAAGTACAAAATTCCTTTAGCAACCACAACATGGAGTTATTTACAATCATATTTTTATGTGTTAAGGAGATTTTCATGAAGTGCATACTAATTAGCTCCCAATAATCTTTCCATTTTGCGATATATGACTGATCTATTAATAAAGTAATAACTTTTATAATAGAAGAGATAATATATAAATTAAAGTCTGGAAAAGAAATACCCCTTGAGACCAGCTATTAGTATGTTTCTTTAATGCAATCCTAGGTCTATTAGGTGCCCATAAGAAATTTAACATTAGTGTATTCAGTTTCTTGATAATTATTTTTGTAGGTGAAAGTATTATTGATTGTATTAAGTATAAAATCTTGGGGAATATTATCATTTTAATAATTGTAAGTCTCTCCTCCATAGTAAAAACATATTATTCCAGGTATTAAAAGATTTTGTATATTAAGAAAACAGGTATTATAGTTATTATATATAATAGATTTAATATCTTTAGATAGTATTATACCTAAATAAGTTATCTGACCTGAATTGGGTACATATTTAGTAAAATCACTAATGAGAATATTTTTTCGTGTATAGATAGGTAGTATTTTAGTTTTTTCTTCATTGAATATTAAACCAGAAATACTTTTAAAATTCATCATTTTATCAAATAAAGACTGCATAGAAGAATTAGATCCTGCTGATGTAATTAGAACATCATCTGCAAAAAGTTGAATTTTTGATGTTGTATTTTTGTCTATTTCAAAACCCTCTAGGTCAGTACTGTTTCTAATCAAATTAGCCCAAGGCTCCATTACTAAAGTGAATAATAGTGGAGAAAGTGGACATCCTTGCTTTGTACCTTTAAGAATGGGTATTTTTTGTGAAACATATGTTCCTACCTTAAAATAAGCCAGCGTTCCTTTGTATAAATGCTCAATTAAATTTACAAATGCATCAGAGAAGTTTGTGCATTTCAGTAAGGTAAACAGATAGTCCCAACTTACTGAATCAAATGCTGAACCTATATCAAGACTAATAAGTGTTAAATCTTTCTTTTTCCTATTTGCAAAATCAATTAATGTTAAAGTTCTTCTTATATTATCAAAAGTATTTCTATTTACAATGAAGCCCGTCTGATCTATATCTATAATGCCGGGGATGATTGTCTTCAATCTATCAGCAAAAATACTCATAAACATTTTATGATCAACATTAAGTAATGAGAGGGGTTGATATGAAGAACATCTAGTTGGATCTTTATTAGGTTTTAAAATTGGTGAAATAAATGTATATTGCCAAGATGGGGGGGGGGGGGGTTATTAACTCAGTTTGGGCCAAAAATAAAAACCTCATGTATTAATGAATATGTAGTTTTAGAAAGGATTTTATATATCTCTGGTATAATACCATCATTACCCGGTGCTTTGTTTGATTTAAGCTTATTTATTTGTGTAATAACTTCTGTATATGAAATACTCTTGTCCAATAGTTTAATCTGTTGTTTATTAAGCTTTTTATTCATGTTTGTGGTTATAAACTCCTTTATTTTATCTTTAGGTTCCATGTTAATGTTGTTATGGTTAATCTTGTGAAAGTGATTTCTAAATTCATCCAGTATTTCTGGTATACTAGAAACATTCTTCTTTTTCCTTAGAGAAAAGATTTCTTTGATATGATTTTGTTTATTCAATCTTTTTGTTGTATTTTTAAGTCTATGTAAGTATTTGGGGCTTATTGAATAAGACAAAAACTTGTATTTCTCTAAAGTTATTTTAACTTTATGAGTTAAAATTTCTTTGTATTTCTCATTTAGTTTGTTTATTTCTTCAATAACTTTCTTGTCCATAATATTTTCTTTATTATTATGTTTATAAGAGTCTAATTTACTTTGAATATCTAACAATTCCTTATCCCAAGATTTCCTTTTATTATTATACCATCTGATACTTTGTCCATATAGATATGATTTTAAGGCATCCCAAACATAGACAATGGAGACTTCAGGAGTATTATTTATGTCTAGAAAATGTTGTACTTCTGAAAGTATATATTCTTTATAGTCTTTTAGCTGAGTTAAGTATGCTGGTATCCTTTTGATCTGAACATTATGAGTATGTTTTATCATGAATTCAAAACAATTGAGTTATGATCAGATATAGGACATGAAATGATTTTGGAATTAATTAAATCTGTTACCATCTGGTTAGAAATAAAGACCCTATCTATTTTTGAATAAGTTTTGTATCTGTTAGAAAAAAAGGTGTATGGTAATGATTTTGAATCTATCTGATTATTAATATCATTCAAATGATAAGAATTAGCAAAATCATTTAAATGTTTTGCATTAGATGTAATTCTTCTTTTCCTTATAGTGGTAGTATCACTTTCATGTAGTATACAATTAAAATCACCAGCTAAAATAATATCCCCTATAGAGAATGATATGATCTTATCAATATGATGTTTCACTGTATTAATACCAATTCCAGGTATCCAATATACATTAATTAAAGTGTAAGTCTTCCCATTAATTTGTATTGTAACCATACAAAACATTCCTTTGTCATCCTGAAAAGACTTAATGGTTTTAGGAATAGGCATACTTTTATTCCATAAAATAGCCACTCCTCTTTTTTTCTGAGTGTGCTCTGAACTAACCAATACTGTATACTTATTAGTGGCTAGTTTATCAATATCTTTTTCAAGAGATGGGTTTCTTGCAGGAAGACTAGATTGGCCTTGTGTAAATTAATGTATCTTATTAGGCTTGCCCTTTTACACGGATTATTCAATCCATTAATGTTTAAAGAAATTCCTTTTAAAGATGTCATTTGGCATTTTTAAAACTCAAGAATCTTATGATCGAAATAACAAATAACAAGATAAATAATGTTACATCTCCTCTTTTAGGTGTACCTTTAAATATAGCTGTATTTATTAAATCTCTTATGGGATTTTGTATAGGATTCAATTTTGTTTGTAGTGACAATGAGTATACAAAATATATTGTGGATGTCAAAACTATATACATATAACAATGAACAAGTGAAAATAATGTAAGGATTAAAACTTGCATCCAGCCTGGAGTTGAAAACTCCAACTTAGAGTAGTATTTACTACTCAAGTTAACCCCCTACCCTAAGCAGCAGTACCTCAGCTACCACCTTATCAATTTAATACTAGTTATATTTAACTGAGGTTAACAGTTTTCAATTCAATTATCTATCAAGACAAAACTACACATTTGGTAAAACAGCATCATATAAACTAAAATAAACTTTTTTTTTAAACTGTTCATACTACTATATAGATCTATGTAATATATAACACTTGTATTCAAATAGCATTCAAATAATCTTGATGTTAGAAATCAAGAGGAGAGAAAATTAGGTTCTAACATTCATTTAAATCAAAAACTTTGGCTAATATGATTCAGACATTACATATATTAAGATGCATCTATTTTCTGTCATGTGAATACTATTAACAGCTTCCAAAAAAAAAAAATCTTGAATTGTTTGTATATGAGCATTTACTTAAACTCATTATTGTCAATAGAGTAAAATATTGTATTCAGAAAAATTATTATAAATCATATTGCATAGTTATGCAAATTCTCAGAAACACTTGCATTATTAAAAAAAAAAAAGCCATCACACACATACACACAGACACACACACATACATACACACACATACACATACAAACACACACACACACACACACATATATATATATATATATATATATATATATATATATATATATATATATATATATATATATATATCTGATCTCACTGAGTTATGTCCTTGTTGAGCACTATCCTACTTGCTGTCCCTAGAATAAATCTGTCTGCTTTATAGAAAATAATGCACAGCAAACACATTTTAGTAACCAGATTTTACAATCATGCTAACCTACTGCTTTAAAATATATCACATGACATTTCTTCCAGAATAGAATTATAAAATTGTTTATGCTTGTCAATCAGATGAATTAAATGAATTATAATAAAGTATATGTTTGGAAAAGAAGTTTTTAACACAGATTATTATTCTGCTGTTAAGTAGATTTTCCAAAACATTTAAATAAATGTTTCATTTTCTATGCCTTCTAAAATAAGACATTTACTTACTACAAGAAACTACATCATTTAAACTCATTATAACTGACATTTTATGAATAGAGTATTTTTCCTGAATCTGTGGTGTGTCAGTATGATAACTAGGTCAGAGGTTATACTAACTGCTTTCAGTTTCTCTGTGAGAATTCTGTGAGTTGAAGCTTTTGAAGTAGTTCATGGACACTGTGCATGAGACAGCCCACATCCCAGATTGTCTCCCTTAACTTTTTGGCGGGAAACTTATTAAAACTTGTGGCAAACATTAATTTTGTCAATAGAGTAAAATATTGTATTCATAGAAATTATTATAAATCATATTGGATAGTTATGCAGATTCTCAGAAACACTTGCATTATTATATAAAAAAGCCATCACACACACACACACACACACACACACACACACACACACACACACACACACACACACACACACACACATATATATATATATCTGATCTCACTGAGTTGTGTCTTTGTTGAGCACTATCCTACTTGCTGTCCCTAGAATAAATCTGTCTGCTTTATACAAAATAATGCACAGCAAACACATTTTAGTAACCAGATTTTACAATCATGCTAACCTACTGCTTTAAAATATATCACATGACATTTCTTCCAGAATAGAGTTATAAGATTATTTATGCTTGTCAATCAGATGAATTAAATGAGTTATAGTAAAGTATATGTTTGGAACACAAATTTTTAACACAGATTATTATGCTGCTGTTAAGTAGATTTTCAAAAACATTTAAATAAATGTTTCATTTTCTATGCCTTCTAAAATAAGACATTTACTTACTACAAGAAACTACATCATTTAGACTCATTATAACTGGCATATTTTATGAATAGAGTATTTTTCCTGAATCTGTGGTGTGTCAGTATGATAACTAGGTCAGAGGTTATACTAACTGCTTTCAGTTTCTCTGTGAGTATTCTGTGAGTTGAAGCTTTTGAAGTAGTTCATGGACACTGTGCATGAGACAGCCCACATCTCAGATTGTCTCTCTTAACACTTTGGCGGGAAACTTATTAAAAACTAGTGACAAACATTCATTTAGTAGTGTAAATGCATGTAAACATGACAAAACCTTCACAATGTATTCCACAGACCATTACAGCCTCTTACTTCTTTTCAGAAAGAGAAACAAATTGAATCACAGCTTGCCATTAAATCTTCAGATATTTTGACTGGTTATGAAACAAAACATTATAACTGACATATTTTATGAATAGAGTATTTTCCTGAATCTGTGGTGTGTCAGTGTGATAACTATGTCAAAGGTTATACTAACTGCTTTCAGTTTCTCTGTGAGAATTCTGTGAGCTGAAGCTTCTGAAGTAACTCATGAACACTGTGCATGAGACAGCCCACATCTCAGATTGTCTCTCTTAACATTTTGGCGGGAAACTTATTAAAAACTAGTGACAAACATTCATTTAGCAGTGCAAATGCATCTAAACATGATAAAACCTTCACAATGTATTCCACAGATCATTACAGCCTCTATGTAAGTGAAATTAAGCCCAAAATTACCAACAAGCAATAAAACTCAACATTCTTCTCCCAACTCAATTTTCATACAAATCCTATTATTCACTGTGCCCACACAATCAAAAACATTTCTATATATTAATAAAGAAAAGAAAAAGAGAGTAGAAAATAAAAGGGAGTGAGGCAGAAATAAAAAAATGTAAGAGAAAGCTGTAAGAAGTATATACAATGGAATGTTACTTACTGTTTATATTAATAGAGTTAAAAATAAAACATTATTTACTCTTATTTAGTTCTGATTATTATTAGCTAAAGCATAACAGATTATTTACAAACAGGCATAAGCAGTATAATCAAGAAAGTATAATTAGAAATAGCATTTGAAGAACTTATAAAAACTTTTACAAGGAATAAATATGTTATTATTCTATTAATGATATTTTGATTACTGTTCTCTCCCTGCCCTCCCCCACCCTTTACCCACTACATAATCTAAATAGAATGTCATTGTTTAAACAAAGAAAATAATAAAAGGAGAAGGAAAAAAGGTAAAGATAAAAAATGTATCAAATTACTAACCTTACTTCTTTTCAGAAAGAGAAACAAATTGAATCACAGCTTGCCATTAAATCTTCAGGTATTTTGACTGGTTATGAAACAAAACATTTCTTTGCACATAGAGAATAACTTTGATTAAATCTTTTCCAAAATATTTGTGGCTTTCTGGAAATGCAGGAACTATATTCAAAAAGATTAATAATGAACTAAAATGATGAGAGAGAAAAAAAATATAACAAATCATTTGTTTTTTAGTCTCTTCTTCTTCTCTGAAGTCTTCCACAAAGCTTCAGTTGCCAATCTCTTTAATGAAGAACTAGCCCATTCCATTTCTTCTATTTTATCCAAAATCCTTTTTTCTTTGACAAACAGTAAAGCAGAGTCTAAATCATCGAAAACCTTAGGACCATCAGGAAGGAAGATTTTAAGCTTGGTAGGAAACAGAAGGTATGTTTTAAACTGTGCTTTTTTAAGCTCCCTTATTAGTGGCAGAAAAACTTTTCTTTTAGCTATTACCATGGAAGAATAGTCATTGTCAAAATGCACAGTTGTCTCATTAATCTTAACAGGAGCTTTAGCCCAAGCAGATTTAAGAACCATCTCTTTATCAAAAGATGATAGAAATCTAACTATAACTGATCTAGGATATTTTTTATTAGAGTTAGTATTAGCTATAGAGCTATGTGCTCTTTCGATACCAAAAGAAAATGCTTCTGGTAAGTCTAAAGTTTTAGGGAGCCAAGTTGTTAAAAAAGAAGTATTATACCATGACCCCCCCAAAACGTGCACGCTAATTGGCCAGCGTGCCCGTTGTAAATCGAGTTATACTAATGGAAAAAGGTCCGGTCGCCCGGACTTTTTTCTATTAGTATAACTCGTTTTTTTAAAGCACTGTCTCGCTATGTTAAATGGGTTTAACAGCGAGACATTAAAATAAGCAACGGAGATCTCCGTTGCTTATTTTAAAGCTGTCTCGCTATGTTAAACCCATTTAACATAGCGAACAGTGCTTTAAACAACGGAGAAAGCAAGATCTCCGTTGCTTTTTTAGTTTCGCTATGTTAAATGAGTTTAACATGGCGAGACAGTTAAAATAAACGGAGATGTCCGTTGCTTATTTTAAAACTGTCTCGCTATGTTAAACTCATTTAACATAGCAAAACACTAAAAAGCAACGGAGATCTTGCTTTCTCCATTGCTTTTGCCACAGCTCTGATGTACTGCGCGCAGTACATCAGAACCGTGGATGCCAGACATCTGCGGAAGGGCAGTAAACAGGCATTATACTATGCCATTATTTAAGAAAAGTAACAGTTTCTTTTCTTAAATAATGTCATATAATAGCAATAACCACTTCTGGGTGTGGGTAATGCTAAATTTACCCACGGTTGGCTTTGTTTGGTCCCTCGGGCTTCGTCCTCGGGACCAAACCACGCCAACCGTGGGTAAATTTAGCATTACCCACACCCAGGCGTGGGTTATTGCTATAATATTGTTACCTTCAATATTTTCTGGCAGTCCAAAAATCCTAATGTTATTGCGCCTAGATCTATTTTCCAGGTCATCCAGCTTTGTTTGTAAATGTGTATTTTGTTTCAGCAGAAAATCAATGTTGATTTCCTCTTCTTGGATTCTATTTTCCATGTCATTCACAGCTTCTTCTATGTCTGTCATCTGGTTCTTCTGTTGTTGCAGGTCTGTATGTAACAGGTCTATTTGTTTTGTAGTTTTTTCTATGAAGGTGTCTATTTTAGTATCCATTTTATCCATTTTATCAGTAAGTTGCTGGATTATAATTATCAGAGACTGAAGTTCTTTCTTGATGCTGGAGTCTTGAGAATTTGTCTTACTGGAACTCATTTCAGACTGATAAACTGACAGGAAAATTTCCAGTGATTTCTGACAGGAATATTGTTAAGATTTCCTTTCTTTTTTAGATATAGTTCAAGAACTATATAAAACAAACGTATTTAGAAAGAAAATTACTTCAAAAATTAATTTTTTAAGTAATTAATTCCTGTCAGTGTAATGAAATTGGTGGAGCTGAAGAAATCTGCTGCTATCCTGTGTTCATCCTTGGCCACCAAGCCATACTGGATCCCTTTTGAATGACAGCAGATGCTTAGCCACTTGTTGAAGTCATTGCTGTGTATATGTATATGTGTGGTATTTATATGTATACATGTACATATATATATCCCCATATATGTATGTGGATATCTATATGGCCATATATGTATGTGGATATGTATATGTGTATATATCTACATAGCTATGTGGATATATGTGCACACATATCTGTTTACCATATGTCCAGAACATGGAGTAGAGTCCTACCTCAGTACCAATAGTCCCAACACCGTAGTGCAAGGGGATGTCATGGCTGTATTGCGGGTATATGTAGACTGTTGCCACTGTCATAGGGGTGTCTTAACAGACATGGTGGGTGTGGGAGGCCACATCTGCTGTAGACGTGCACCATTGCCTACGGACAGAAATCCTAGGGGCAGCATAGTATGGACCCACTGCTAGCACAATAATGATCCTGTGGACTACAGCAGGGATATGACCACTATATGTGGACAGTGTGGCACTCTGTGGTCAGTCCAGAAGTGTACACATGTCCCCTTCATGTGAGACATGTGGACCACACCTCCCAATGTGAATGTTACTAGCCATGTACATGGGTATATCACAACAATACTGGGGTACATATGCCCACACAGTGTATGCACAGACACACGCCAGTCTGTCCAGACACATAATACCTGGTGCTGCTGAGTTCACATGGCCACATACTACCCAGTAGAGAATGACATACATCTGTACAGCATACCACTGCTTTGTCAGAAATACACAACAGTTATGCTGGCCTGGCAGCAGTATGTCCTGCAAATAACGACATAACAGCACACTAGGTATGTACAGTAGGCTGCTAGGCATGTCACAAGGCACTGGGCAAACTACAGGCAGACTGCCACAACACTGGAATACATATTGTATGGGGAAATACACATGTACCTGTGATTATAGCGGGTTCGACAGGCAGGTCACAGCACAGCATAGCAGACACCTGTGAGAAAATGCATACCCACATCCAATGTCAATGCAGCCACAGCTTCATATGATACACAAACTTAACACTGGAGCAGCATGTAACATCAGATAGAACAGGACGGAGAACAATGACATCTACCACAGTCTGTACAGAGCCCATGTTTCGTAAGTGCATTACACATACAGTCATCAATCATCCTAACCCAGGGGTCTGCAACCTGTGGATCTGGAGCAACATGTGTCTCTTCAACCCTGCTGTAGTGGCTCCTTGTACCTCTGAGGATTAATGGACACACTGCTGCACATTGCACACACACACACACACACACACACACACACACACACACACACACACACACACACACACACACACACACACACACACACACTCACTCACACAGAGACCCAGCAATCCCAACACAGGAACACAATTATGGACATATGTTAGGTATTATTCTTATACACTTAGTTATATTATATTTAGTATAACTATATATGAAACCATATATGCTCTGCTATCTTCATTGTAGGAGTCAGATAGCTGTTTTGCCTCCCGATGACATTAGTTCAGTGGGTGAGGGGTCAGGAATGGCTCTTTGGATAGTGAAGGCCGCAGACCCCTGCCATACATACACAGACCACTGTACTGTACACACAAACACAGAATATCCAGGTAATGTCCTCAGAAACAGCCCCTACTACACACGTCCAGCAGGCTGTTATCTGACTTGCTGGTTAAAAGGTATGCTGTCAATAACTAATGGTGTACAGACCATATGTACCATATATATGCGGGCTTCATTTGCACAACTCATGTGTGCACCTCTGCAGTCTAGAGGTCAGTGTATGTAACAGTGTGCTATTACCCTGTAAGGCAGTGTATGGGGGGCATGCACCATAAGTATCCAAGGGTGTTACAACATGTGAGGACCACCAGTAGTAAGCTGCCTTAAGGTATGTGGATGTACATTACCATACATTTTACCTTGTGAACATTGCTGGCCTACTGCTTACTGCCATCAGTGTGATTGTGATAATTACAGTTATGCATTGTTATGTGATAGATACCACCCATAGTGTCAACCCAGGTCTTTTCCCCCTAGGGATTGCATGCAGAGTGTATTTAGAGGCCACTGGGCTATACATCTGCATGACATACTGTGGAAAGTTTGTTATGCTGTCGCCACGTCAGTCTTTTCTGTTGGAGCATGGACACCAACAGATGTGATGTTTTTGGACTACTGTAATAAAGGATATGTTTGAGTGTTGCATTACTCTGTTTGTATGTATGTCAAAGCATAATCAGCTATATGACATTGCATACACAACTGTAATAGTACACAACTGAACCTTTCCTATGTATAGAAACTTGTGTGTTGTGTTACATCCATTGACTTCTCTGTGGGTATATGTGTCAGGCAACACTTGTCTGTGGTATGAGTGACTCATACAATGTCCATTGGATGATGTTGCAACTGTAGGGATACTGGCTGTTCAGTATGGTGTGCACCCTCTGATTATGTATCTTCCTAGACATACCTCTGTGCGTGTGTGTGTGTGTGTGTGTGTGTAGTTACACATATATCTATACATATGTGTATGTATATAAATATATATATATATATATATATATATATATATATATATATATATATATATATATATATATATATATATATATATATATATATATATATATATATCTGCATATATGAGTTATCTGCGTACATGTGTCTGTGTATAGGTATCATAGGACTGTTCATTGCTTGCACATTGTACATTCACTATGGCAGCCAGACTTTACTGCATGATATGTTATCAATACCTGCTTGATATAATACAGGTGGGATGGCTTACTGTTAACATCTTGACCATGTATTGTCAGGTCCTGATTATGACATTTGCAACAGTTGGTACTGTATTGCAGGGGGGATATCAATACGTGTAAGGCATATGTTGCTTGAGCCCTCTCAACCCCATTAACGGTGCCTGTGTTCATATATGTCTTTGTTATGTTCTCTATGATATCTATAAATATATATCTTTATATATATATATATATACATATATATATATATATATATATTTATATTTATATATATATATATATATATATATACATATATATATATATATATATATATTTATATATATATATATATATATACATATATTGACATATATATGTAGAAATATTTGTATAGATGTATGCATGGAGAGAGTGAGGTATATATATATCTATATATATATATACACACACACACACACACACACACACACACACACACACACACACAAACACACATACATCTAGATGTTAAAGTACATTTTCTGTACTGTTCTGGATGGCATGTTTCTGAAGCCATCAGATATTAGTGGTAATTCAAATTGTCTATGGTGTGTAGGGTCATTGTCTCGAGCCTTGCAAGGAATGTTAATTTTGTTGCTGGGCAGAACATGGGCCGTTGGGTATAGAGTGATTAAGGCACTTTAAAGCAGTTCTAAGTGGGTATGCATGGGTTTGCGCAGAGCTATGCACTGCTAACTTCTGGTTACAGTGTCTTACACTCAGACGGCTTCTATATTGCTTAACCTGTGTAGGCAGTGCTTACCCCCGTGCAAACCTGCTTACAACTGCTCAAAGGTGCTTTAATCACCCTGTATCCAACGGGCCATGTTCTGCCCAGCAACAAAATAAACAGCTCCTGCAGGGCTTGAACCCAGGACCCTGCACACCATAGACAAGGTGATGGACCACTAAGCCATGCCAGATACAAAAAAAATCCTATGTTGTCAGAAACATATCATCCAGTCCAGTCATACAACAATACAGAGAATGTATAGCAATATCTAGATGTTTGTCTGTGTAAATATATTAATATCTAAACAAATACAACATATTATATATGTGTATATATATATATATATATATATATATATGTAGATATATATATTTCTAAAACTATATATATATATATATCAGTATATATCAACATATATACATGCAAATGCCTACATCGACACATATATGTGTCTACACCTATATGTCTACATATACACAGCAAGCTACATATGTGTATGCAGATATATATCTATGTAGGTATATACGGACATAGTTATATATATGTTAGCAGATATATATATCTATACAGGTATATATGGTCATACATCTGTAGATAGCAATGGCAGAATAACAAACACACATATCTCCTCATGCACCATTAATGGGGTTGAGAGGTGAACACACTATACGTCTTGTACGAATAGGAACCCCCCCCACAGCCAAACACATCCACCGTGCAATACAGTACCAAGTGTTGCAGATCCCATAACCAGGACCTGACACAACATGGGCCCACGATGTTTCCAGTACTACATCCCACCTTTATGATGTCAGGCTGGTATAGGTAACATATGCAGTACAGTCTGCCTCCGATAGGAAATGTAATATGTCGAAGCCATCAACATCCCCAGGATGCAGATACACAGACACAGATATGCAGATACAGATATACATATTTATATATATATATATATATATATATATATATATATATATATATATATATATAGATATAGATATACATGTGACTACACATACACACGCAGTTATATGTACAGTAAGATACATAAGTAGAAGGTGCACACTGTATGGAACAGCCACTATGCCTACAATTAAACCCTGAATGACTGGACACTGTATGGACCACCCATACAAATGACAATTGTTGCCTGTAACATATACCCACAGAGAGGTCATAGGAAAAACACCACACACAGGTTTGCAGACATGGAAATCTTTAATTGTGTACTATTACAGTTCTATATGCCATGTCATATAGCTGTTCAAACACTGACAACCATATGAACAGAGTAATGCAACTGTGAAACAGTTACAGTAATACAGTAGTCTGGAAAGGTTCACAACTGTTGCTGGCCAAGCCAGGTCCTACAAATTGTACAATAGTGAAGACAAACTGGGCCACAGGATACCAAACAATCAACAGTATGTACTGCAGATGTATAGTTCATCAGCCTCTATCTACACACTGCACAAACTCAGTAGGTGGTAAAGAATTCATGTGACCACATGGGTTGTAACTGCTACATAACAAGGCATAACTGACACCATCATGAGCACACCGACAAACAGAGCAGTCTGTATGGCAGGGGGCAGTAGGCTTGCATTAACCAAATTCATGTCAGTAATGTAAATATAGGTGAAGTATATGGTACTGTACATCCAGATACCTTAAGGCAGCTCACCCCTGATACCCCCACATTTTGTAACAGCCTAGGTCATTTATGGTGCTCCCCCAAGACTCAATAATACAGGGGCATATACCACTGTTGGATACACTGGCCTCTGGAGTGCATTAGGGCACACATGTATTGTGTAGGTAACGCCCACACATATATGGCCCAGCCCCACCAAATGTGTGAGGGATACAACAGCAGTGGACTGATAGCAGCAAAATCACAGCCCACTACAGAACTACCACTGGCAGCATGACATATGTGCAAAGCTTGGTATGTAGGGGGTGGACAGAGGCTGGAATCCAGGCACATATGTGGACAAGGTGCTATTGTTACAGGATAGTCTGCAACATACACTTAGTCAGGGAATTGAAGTTATAAACAGACATGGATGTAGCCATGTATCGAAGCACTCAACACACACACACACTGCCAGTGTAATATCTGACACAGGACCTGTGTGGTGGACAGGCAAGACATGATAGGCACAGCTGTGCCCAGCAAGAGGATAGGCCCACAGTTGAGAGCTATGCAGACAGACTGCGTTTCAAGGTAAACTAGTATGTACACACACACCCTGTAACACCAGTACTATACAAAGCATAACACAACTCTACTCGCAGTCTGTCTGTAATTCCTGATCCTCCTACAAATATGTGGCTGCCCTGAGTGTGCCAGTTCTCCTGTAAGAGTATTGCAACCTGCTGTCGGTAACAGTGATGCCCACATACAGGACAGATGTCCATCAAACAGGAAATGTTAAGGGACCACGCCCACATGATGTGGGGATTTATAGTGGGTGGTTGCAATGACAGCGGTCATAGTTGAAGGGGATGTCAGGTATGTATAGCAGGTATACTAGTAGACTATTGCTACTGTCATTGGGATTGTCTTCACAGACATGGAATATGTGGGAGGTCACATCTGCTTCTAACATGTGCGCCATTGGCTACTGACAGACATCCTAAGGACATCATTGTACCTCTGCTAGCACGTAATGCCACTATGGACTGCAGCAGAGAAATTGGCCAATATACGTGGAAAGTCTGACACACTCTGTACAGTCCAGAGGTATACACATAAGCCCTTAGTGCTAAACATGTGCACATTGCCTGACAATATGGATGTAGACAGCCATGTAGATGGGTATAACACATAATGATTGGTATACATTTGCCACCATAGGTTATGCATTCACACACCCCTGTCTGGCCTGGCACATAATGACTGCTGGTACAGGGATGCCATGGCGACATACTACCCACTAGATATTGACATACATCTGCACAGCATCCCACTGCTCTGTCTAACATACATGACTGTTAAGGGAGACCTGGCAGTGATACATCTGGCAAGTATCTGCACATGACATCTCAATGGGTAAGTACACTAAGCTGCTAGGCATGTAACAATGCACTGTGCATGCTGCAGGCAGACTGGCTCAACACCGGCCTACATCTCATATGGGGGATGCACATGTACCTGCATATAAAGCAGGCTTAACAGTCATGTCACAACACAGGGTAAGATACACCTGTGTGAAAGTGCATAACCACAACCAATGTGAACACAGCCACAGCCACGTATGGTTAGCTAGCATGATATTACAGTATATGGACTATCTGTTCTACACCATCCTCATATGTGCCACTCACAGACTGACCCTACATATACTGGGCTGCTACACAGTTTGGTCTGATGGCTGTCTGTGGTATGGGACACATGTGTGTATGGCTCTACAAACATGTACACCAATACAGTACCATACAGTGGAGCAGCATGTAACATCATATAGGAGGGGAACTAGAACAATGACATCTACCACAGTCTTTACACAGGCTAAAGTACATATTAACAATACACCCACTGTCGACATTCACCATAGGTACACAGACCTCAGTACTGTACAAACATCCACAGAATGTCCTGGTTATGTCATGGAATATAACCCCTACTCTACATAACATGTGTAGCAGTCAGATATATATCACTGGTTTGTTATCAGATATGATGACACTAAGTATGGTGTACAGCACGTATGCACCACTTCATGCATGACATATGCACAAAGGTTGACAGCAGTGTGGCTGGAAGCACATACGCAGGGTCAATATTGACATGTTGCTGTGATAACCGCATACATTTACTGTTGTAACAGGGTTTGTTGCAACATATGTCCTATGAGGGATATGACGTCTGTGACTATCATGGCTTTCACCATCTATAGACTGCAATCCTCACACTACCTTCTGCAGTCCTCAGATAGATGCTCCGTGGGTGACACATGAAACCAAACACACAACACTGCCCAGTCTGCAGATGACCCTGCAGATGGGGATTCCTCATAAACATGGACCTGACATGGCAGTTATTGAGACATGTACAATGGCCATATCCACACAAACACTGTTAAACCAATATTACTCCAAATGCAGTATAGCAGCACTTACAATCTGTAGTCAGGTCAGACACATCCCCCTCCTGTTTGTTGCCCTCTTCCACAGTGTATGTTGTTAGAGGTGAACCCCAATCCATCTGAGATACTGTTTGCCAAACAACAGATCTAGTTCCTGCTCACAGTGGATGAAAAGGGCCAATGCCACCATGATATTCCTAGATATTGGAGTGTGTTCCCATGCAATTGGCTATGGGAATGTTACCACATCTGTTTCACATGCACTCAGCTAGGGGAGGGCTGCAATTCATGCAGAGGCCATCAGCTGATCATGAGCATCACTTAAAATACACATGCTGCTGCCTAAGTAAAGCAGGTGTAGGTCTCCACATCCACCATAGAGGGGGTGGAAGAGGCAGACAGAAGCAAAGACATGTCAGGGAGGGGTGGGAGAGTAAACCTAAAGCATGTTTGTGTCACACACCTACCAGCACAGGGTATCAAACCCCTGACAACTATGTAATGCTATCAAAGTTTGATGCAGCTATTGGATGCACCACATGGGTTACCTGCTGTAGAGCACTAAGAACATATATGTGATGGTGAGTGACATCTGCAACAGGGATACGGTAGCTATATGGTAGGTGACGTACACGTGCCTGTCCACATGAACAGGTGCCAGCATCAACACAGCCACACTCTCACAGGGACACACACACGCATTGACACACTTGGCAGGGCCAGGAGTACAACTCATCAGTTTTGGGATTGCCACATCACAGCACTGTGCAGGTATCACATGCACCACATGGGTAATATGGTGGTTGTATGGGCAAAGGGTATGGTGAGGTGCCTGACATCAGACAGCATGCTACAGTATGCCCATGGGGGTTGTAGGAAGTGTGGATGTGAACATACAACACACACACAAACACACAGGGTGCCAGTACTGACATGCATGGGTGCATGTCTGCACTGGTGTGTGCTGGTCAACTGTGCCAGATGGCTGTACAAGGCTAGGCGATGGGTGTACCTTGGCATCAGGCCACATGACAATGGTCTGCATTGTGGCTCAGGGCTGTAGTGTCTGCATTTGCCCACACAGGTGGGTACTGTATCCCCCTTCCAGTCACCTGGGTGACTATTGTGTGTGGCCAATGCTGCGCATCGCTTGACATGTATGTGTTCCTTAGTCCATGACATGGACGGTGTCTGGGATGTACAGTGACATGTGGAACTGGACCTGGGGTATCTGGCCCATGTTGTGAACACAAATTATCATCAGATGTGCCAGTCTTGCCCACCTGTGGCAAGAACTGGTAATGGCCAGCAGGTTTACCCTGCACCTACATTGAGAGCATGCTAACAGCATTTCCTGGTGTCAGTGGCATCTGTTCATACAGGACATTTTGTCAGGCATGGTATTTCCATTGTGGGTGACATGTGATGGCACCACAGGTGGTGCAGGTGTCCATTGGGGAACATGGGGGAGGAGCACTGTCTGTAGCCCACTGCTGTCACTCCATAGTTACTATCAGTGGCCAATATGCAGTGTACTACCCACATATTGGCTGTTGGCTAGACATGTGTGTGTGTATGAGACATGGGTTGAGAGTGTGCTCTGGGTAATACTGGGGTTGCTAACTATGTTTGCCTGGCCTTGATGTCACATGTATGGGTATGGAGTTTCACCCCAACCTCTCAGCCATTTCACATCTGTTACCCCTGTATGGTGGACATTGTGATATATAGTAGGGCCACCATATAAGAAATATGCACAATCCACTCCACGTTGGCCACATGTGTCACACAGTCACAACCACCTTTCCACAGGATACAAGTTACAAACACACACACATGTCATGTCTGGGAGTAGAACCCCTACCTAACTAGTTTATTACACTACAGCAGTGCACAGTTATAGTACATTCCACGGACATTACTGGAGTACTTCTTCCCCAAAGGTGTATTTCACAATGACTGATATCAGCAGGATTGCCAAAAAAGGGCATTTGAAATTTACTGTGAGTGACTAGCCTAAAATGCATTGCTCCCTACACAGACAGTGAGACACACAAAACATCCAGAACTGCCATGGGTGGGGATGGAACCTACCATGGTTCTAATTCACACTACACAGTTACAGGACGCAGTACAGAGATTAGTGGGCTATAATCTTCCCAGAGGTGTATTTCTAAGTGGATGACTTCAGCAGCCTTCCAAAGTTGATATATGAATTGTAAGGGGTGTGAGTACCCTAAAAAGTATTGCTCTCTACACAGTCAGAAACAGACAGACATGCACACAAATGCACACACAGACTCATACACACATAGTTGCCAAGTCTGGGGTTTGATCTCCTACTTAACTACTTTAACACACTACAGCAGTATGCAGTTACAGGATGTGCTACGGAGATTACTGGGCTACAGCCTTCCCAGAAGTGTATTTCTAGGTGGGTGACATCAGCAGTCTTGCCAACACTGGGTATATGAATTGTAAAGAGTGTGAGTACCCTAAAAAGCATTTCTTGCTACACAGTCTGACATGCATACAAATGCACACAGTTGACAGGTCTGGGGTTAGAAATCCCACCTAACTCCTTTATCACACTACAGTATTATGCAGTTACAGGACGTGCTATGGAGATTTCTGTGGTACAGCCTTCCCAGAGGTGTATTTCTAGGTGAGTGATATCAGCAGCCTTGCCAAAGGTGGGTATATGAATTGTAAGGAGTGTCAGTACCCTAAAAAGCATTACTTTCTATGCAGTCAGACATGCACACAAACACACACACAGTTGGCAGGTCTGGGGTTAGAACTCCCACCTAATTCCTTTATCACACTATAGCAGTATGCAGTTACAGGACAGCCTTCCCAGAGGTGTATTTCTAGATGTATGACATCAGCAGCCTTGCCAAAGGTGGGTATAGGAATTGTAAGGAGTGTGAGTAGCCTAAAAGGCATTGCTCTCTACACAGTCAGACACACACACAAACACAATTGTCAAGTCTGGAATTTGACCTCCTACCCAACTACTTTATCACACTACAGCAGTACACAGTTACAGGATGTGCTACAGAAATTACTGGGCTATAACCTTCCCATAGGTGCATTTCTAGGTGGATGACATCAGCAGCCTTGCCAAAGGTGGGTATATGACTTGTAAGGAGTGTGAGTAGCCTAAAAGGCATAGCTCTCTATACAGTCAGACAGACACACACACAATTGCCAGGTCTGAGGTTAAAACTCCTACCTAACAAGTTTATCAAACTAAAGCAGTATGCAGTTATGGGAAGCACCAAAGAGATTACTGGGTTACAACTCTCCCAAAGGTGTATTTCACATTGGATAATCTCAGCAGGCTTGTCATAGTAGCGCTATGGGGTGGGCAGTGTGTGCATGGGCAATAACCCATTAATCTAGGGGTGACACGCCACATGCGGCCACACATGGGGTCATATGTCACACATATGTGTATACAGCTACTAGATGACTATTTCCTTGTACAGTCATGTTGCACAGCTGGCACATGCACCACATAGTCTGTGGTGCTGACAGGTACTGGTCGCTAGTATCTGCAGTGAGTGACATCTGCACCTCATGTGTTTGGGGCCCTTTGGCTGTGTGCTGGGTGGGACAGACCTGGATGGCTCATTGTCATGGTCATCCTCTTCCACACATCTATGTCCATCTACCTTTGGCTTGTTATAGTGTGTTGTCCTTACATATATGTCTGTATTCCTATTCACTGTGTTTGCAAGGCATGAGTGGTGCATACTGACAAGTGTCTGCTTAACAACTGCCAGATATGTCTGGTCCATTGGTGTTTGCAGACATGGCCTTCCATAGTGTGTGAGCATGCCCAGTATGGCTGTCTGTATTGCATGTGTGAATCAAGTCCAGGTAGTTTGTACTGCAGTGCTGACCTTTGTGTTGTACACCGACAGGTAGCATGCTGTGTCTGCAGGGTATCCATCGATCATTTGGCATTGATTGTTGCTACATTTCTGCATAGCGGTGGGGGGGACACCTGACTATTCCTAAGTTTCTACACAGGATGGGGGGGCACACCTGACTGTTACTATATTTCTATGTAGGATGGGGGGAGGGCACACCTGACTATTTCTACACAGGAGAGGGGGAGGCACACCTGACTGTTACTATATGTCTACGTAGGATGGGGGCGCACACCTGACACTTGTACACATCTGCTAGGACTGTACTGGTATGTCAAGTACTCCACTTCAGTCTGTAGACTTACTTATCATGTTGGCTAGGGCATACCAGTGTACTACAGTTATTAGCTTTTAATTACCTACATATTAGTTTCTGACTTCCTAGCCTTCACAACTGACATCCCACTAGCTGGCCTGCTGTAGTCTGTCTGCGTAGGCCTTGGGTGGTAGTTACCCATAGCCCTCATTCAGAAGCCATAGTACAGCATTTATTTGTGTTTGTCTACACCTGTCCTGCCAGCTGAGGCTGTTGTTGGGTATGTGACCCCCCTCCTGACTGGCATGTGTGAGTCGCTTATCTTGTGGGTGTCCCAGTATTGAGGGTGGTGTTGCAGGGCTGCCTATGTTGGATGCACATAGTACACTCCATACACATGGTTAGGCACAGGTAGTGTAATGTTTGGCATCCCTTTTACTGTTTGTGAGAGTCAGAGAGAGGTGTTAATCCATGGGTCCCTCCAGTCTCAATGTATGTGCTATGTGTTGGCTCTTTGCCAGGGCCAGGGCATACTGGGCATGCCTCCTTCTACCTACTGGGGCAGGCTCAGGTTGTTCCTCCTCCAAGTCACTCTGTGCCTGCGCAGGCCTCGGCAATCGTGGGGGGTTGTGTGGCCCTTCCCCATGCTGTTCCTGCTGCAGCTGTTTTCACAGGATCATATTGTGTAGCATGGCACATACAAGGATAATTTCGGTACATGTAGCTGGTGAGTACTGCAAGGCTCCACCGGATGTATCCAGGCACCGGACCCATGACTTGAGCATTCCAAACACATGCTCTATTATGATTATTGTTTGTATGTATTGTGCATGTGCCTCATTATGGAGTTCTTGTTCGGGTGTGTGTGCATTTCTGATGGGTGTTATCAGCCACGCCTCCAGTGCATATCCAGCATCCCCCACTAGGTGACCATGTGAGATGACAAGATATTTATTTATTTTCTATTTGTTTAACAGCTAACAGGATTGATCTAAGGATTATTTCAGCCATGACTCAGGCTCTAATGGAGAGATGAAAAGTCAGCAAGAAAAGGAGAGTGGTAGTGCTGAAATTGAATTCATCCTCAAGTCTTGGTGAGCACTTTCATGAGGTGGGCCCTGTT
This sequence comes from Protopterus annectens, assembly GCF_019279795.1. NCBI lineage: Eukaryota > Metazoa > Chordata > Ceratodontiformes > Protopteridae > Protopterus > Protopterus annectens. The sequence continues at coordinate 1,047,446,571 of NC_056737.1, read as the reverse complement.
TTTCACAAAATCTCACCAAAGTGACACTGATATATAGACTGTATTTATATAGCATATATATCATGGACAGATGTAAATCAAAAACAAAAAAAAGATAGCTGGTGCACAAAACCCAGGATAAAAAATGCCCAATCCTGGTAGGCCCACTGGTGTAAGGACTGGAAAAAATGACCGTGTAGAATCCTCAAAATACGGAAACATTTCTACAATGGGGTCAGGCCAGACCCAGGGGGAGAATGGCCCCCTTTGCTGCAGAAGGAAGTAGCAGTCCACAAAAATCACAAAAATTGATTGGCCAAAGAAGAGCCATAAAGATGATAAAGTGGACTATTGAGGATAGGAAAGAAATTATGTATTGTTACTATTATGTAAAAAGGCCAAAATTTCCAGACACAAGATATACAAAATGATTAAGAGAGAAATTAGAGGAAAGAAAAATACATCTGCAGAAGCTTCAAATAAAAATTTGTGTTCATTAATACAACATATTTGTGAAAAACAGTATATAGATCAAGACATTTTGATCTTTTTGGAAAAAGAAGCATCTGAGGAAGTGGTAAAATATAAACAAAACCTAGAGATATTTGAAAAATATAAAAAAATAAATATAGACATGGGAAAGAAAGATTTGATATGGTGCAATATTTATGCAAAGGAGAAACCCAAGTTAACTAATATAGAGAAGGCAGTCTCAAAGATATTCGAAGAGAAATACAGGCAAAGTCATCCAGATATGGAAAATTTCACAATAAAAAAATTAATATCACAAAGTTGTAATTTGGAAAAGAAGATTAGTAAAGCAGAAGTTAAAGAAATAGAAGTTGAAGTTATGGAGTGCCTGTGAAGTGAAGGATTTGATGTAGCAGGTTAACACAGACTACATCACAGCATGATGGAGTGAGTTCCCTGAACAAGGAAAAGCAAGAAGATCAGGAGACACATGAAGAAGAAATATGGACATGGGAAAAGAAAAGAGATTTAATATGGTGTAATATCTTTGCAAAGGAGAAAGCAAAACTAACCAATACAAAAAGAGCAGCACCAAAGATATTTGAAGAGAAATACAGGCAAAGGAATCTGGATATGGAAAACTTTAGAATTAAAAAAAAAAAATAAGACTAACAGGAAAAGTAGAAAAAGAGATTAATAATGGAGAAGTCAAAGAAATAGAAACTGAGGTTATGGAGCAGTTGTGAAGAGAAGGATTCAGTGTAGAAAATCAAATGCAGAAAGCACCATGACAGGATAGAGCAATGGCTATCCAAATTAAGAGATATTTTGGAGCCTTCCACAGGAAACCAGTGTAAATGTTCACTTGAAACCTAGACAGCAAGGAAAGGAACAGGAAACTGAGGAAACTCTGATGCAGTCAATGTTGAGGAGTGATAGGCCAGTGAGTTCCCATATGACAGAGCAACAGATGACACAGGATAAAATTAAAGAGAATGTGCCACAGGAATATGCTATATAACTTTCTATAGAATGCCTGCAGGAAACAGAAAACAGTTGGAAGAAAATGAGCTAAGAGAAGAGTTGCTTGATTTAATGGACATGGATAGATATATTAAGATCAATGAGAGAAATAGACTGCAGAAGGTCAATAAAACCCCAAAAGTAAGAAGTCTGATAAAACAAATGAATGCAGTAATTAGGACTGTCCATAGAGATCCATTTGATATAACAGCTGCAGTACCTAACTTTTGGTTAAAAGTATTAACATCTTTGCACGCGGATTTAGCCATGAGTAAGAATTATTTATATGCTCACCCTGAACAGACACCACACTGGATAACAACAGGCAAAACAATGATCTTACTTAAGAGTGAACCTGCACGCTACCCTAAAAATTATAGACCAATAACTTGCCTTCCGATGACGTATAAACTATACACGGGAATTGACGCCGACAGAGTTTAAAAGTCATAAAAAATAAATAAAACGAATGGCTAAAAACACAAATTGTCTTTATTACATAAAAATCCAACTGGTAAGCGCTTTCATTCAATATAGTCATAGTTTTTGTGTTTTCTTCCAACAATAGCTTCACATAGTGAAGCCCTGTACTTTCATTCAGGGCTTGCCAAGCATCTACGAGCTCTTTAGAAAAATTGTCTCCTGCAGGTGCACAGTTTACTCTTAAGCCATTTGCTGATAAACAGGCTTCAAAAAATAAAGTGCCCCACTGTAGTCTCTTATATTTTAACACATTTTTTTCTAATGTGTTGAATTCATCACCTACTGACAATTCAATAGCAGCAGTATTGTTCAGCAAATTAGGTTCCAATAAAAATAGATTATGTGGTCCTTTGAGACAATCAAACAACAAGCTGTCTGTGGGCTCAGACGCAGCTGTAGTGCTATTAAATCTTTTTGGAATAGCACCCAAATTTGAATGTCCAGAAGCACACACACTGCTAACAGGATTCACCCGTTCAGACTGGGAAGCCACTTTTTCCACCAAACCTCTGCTATTGTCCAACAGTGAATCCTTAGGTGTGTCATGTAGAGTAAATCCTGATGGTACCAACAAAAAAAACTCGAACTTAACTCAGGTTGGGGAACCAAATCTTTGTTTGTAAAAGCCATAAAATCCAATAATATCTCACGAAACTTCCAAACAAACAAATAAAATAGCTGTAAAAAGGCAAAAAAAAAACGAACAGCTAAAAACACAAATTGTCTTTATTACATAAAAATCCAACTGGTAAGCACTTTCATTCCCTTCATGGAACTTCTTCAGACCCAGATGTATAATGAACAGACTTATTTAAATACTTAATAACAATAACATGTGACCCAAAGCACTTAATGCCTTAACCCTTTCCTTCTAAGAACAACTTTAAATTTTCACCTATCATTTAAACCAGGGTATACACATGCATTCAGCCTGATTTGCCAGCAATATTTTCTCCAGTCCAGTTCATCTTCTGCATCAAACCTATGATCAAAACCATTACCTTCATCAATTATTACAAATTTGAAGCATGTCTTATTTTTTCCGAACAAATGTTTTGCCAAGCATTGCTTATATCAATCTTGTCTACTGTTCTTATATGTTCATTCACTCACATGTAGAATTCTCTAATGGTTCTTCCTATATAAAATGCTCTACATAATTCACACAGAGCCATGTTTATCACATATTTGGCCCTGCAGTTATACAAATTATTCAACCTAATTTCAAAACTTCTTGCTGTCACTACAAAATTCTTATCTTCTTTCATATATTGACATGACTTTCAACTTTTCCTTTTCTTAAAAAAGTCTTTTAAATTCTTTCCTCTTTTAGAGACAAAGACAGGCCCCCAGATTTACTAAACATTATGTGCAGGACTAGCTTAGTATTGCATGGAAGTGCCCGTTTAGGAGCAGGATGGCAGCGCGCCATGCATATTAATAAGGCCCGCTGCCTGAGCTACTAGGCTTAGATGGAGTCTGTACGAGTGCAGGGGGCGTGTCCAAGAGCAGAGCTCTCAGAATGAACATGCCCCTACAATGTAGAACAGCAGAAAGTGGTAAGAAATTAATGAGATCACTCATAGGTGTCTGCATATCCCCACCAACAGTTCCCCATGTGTACAACAGCAACAGTACATAAAAATCAAATGAAGAAACCCCTTTTTTTTTTTTTAAATCCGAGTACAGCTAACTGTAGGTGCACGGGTGTGCCCATCGCTTAGCTACAGTTATAGTAGCCTAAAAAGCTGAAGAGGATAACAAGGAATATATATGCAAATGAAGCAGCACAACAATAGTATAGTGGGCAGAGCATTCGCCTAACACCCAGGCATTCCCGATTTGAGTCCCACTGCAGCACAGTCTATTTTACATGGCAAAGCACGTTATAACCAATATTTTTGTTGCAAAACCCACTAAATATATATATATATTTATGAACTGGAGTACTGCAGGAAATGCACATCTGAAGTGTCAGTGTTATAATGAATAAGGCACTAGTAAGGTTTAAGCACAAATAAGCAGTAGTAAGCATTTGTAAGCACTAGTAAGCATGCTTAAGTGCATTTGCGTGGGGATAAGCACTGCCTACACAACACTGCTTAGCTCCGCACAAACCAGATTACAACTGCTTTTAAGTGCCTTAACCACTCTGTATCCAACAGCCCGTGTTCTGCCCAGCAACAAAATAAACAGACTCTGTAAGGCTTGAACCCAAAACCCCGTACACTACAGTCACAGTAGTTAACCACTACACCACCATAGCAATGCATAAGTTTGAGGTTTCAACAAACAAATCCTCACCACAGGAAAATCAAACTGAACATGTGAAAGGAATCTATGTACAGTGTGATGCTGTATAACCTGCTACATAACATAAATATGTGAACTGGAGTACTGCAGTAAGGCCAGATGTGAGGTGTTATTGTAGTAAAGTGTTGAAGTACCCAGGACCCCATACAGTGTACGCACACATGAATCTCAGATACCAGACACATATATAACATGTAACGAATAATAAATCAATGTCAAAAGGAAAATATAATGCAAATTAAATATTAAGCAATGCTAAGCATTGCACAGCTCAGCATAGTTGGGGTAAGCAATGTGTAGGCTGGCTAACTCAATCTGCTCAGTGGTAAACCCCTGTAAGCAATGCCAACATTAGGTAAGCAGGTGTGCCCATACCATAGCCTTTTCAAAACCATCCAATCACGTGAAAGTGTGGAAAATCAGGCATATTTAAACCCCACAGGTACCACTACTTCCCAGAACTGGTTGCAGCTTCCTACTGTAGGCAGAATGGCTGGAGTTGGGGAAGGCACTCGATTTAGAGTGCAGCGCTGGAGCACCCAGGAGTCCAGATTCATGGTATGGCTCCTGGTAAAACACCATGAGCAGTGACTACTGCAGGGGCAGTACCAGGGCTCTCAGTATAAAGTGGAGACTTAGGACAGTCTCACCTGTGACCTCACCAGTGCCACTGGTATCCCCCGGACTGGTGAGCAGGTCAGGCATCACCATGCTGACTTGAAGCGACAGAGGGGGGATCTCTTGGAGCTGTGGATCCAAGAATCAAGGGGGATGGCAGATGCCCTAGCAGTGAGTAAGTATTCATTCTACTATGTAGATAATAATTGCCTAGCTTATGTATACTATAGATAGATAATGGCTAAATATCACTGTATTTCACTGACAGCTGCAGATAAGTGGACTGCGAACCAGCATGTCCATGCTGCTAGGCTGCATCGCAAGGCAGGTTAGTAATAATCTTGCATGTACTGTAATAAATTAATATAACAGTTCAAGAAAGTGTTGTACCAGTATAAAAATGTATTGTGTATGGGATGTACTGAATAAACTACATAATATGGCAGGAAGACTGTCATATAGGTAGTATGTAAATATAGGTAGAAAATCATGTGAATAAAAGTATAACCCCTGTAGTGTTTGTGTACATTCTGCTGTCATATGTTGTTGCCGTGTTACATTCTATAAATAGTACTGTTGTATTAAGCAATGTTACCCACACTGTTGAACACAGATAAAATGTGTAGGAAGCTCAGTATAACAATGTTGGAAGTCCCAAGAGGTCAGTCATATTGTACAACTGAGGGAGACTTAGACAGAAAACATTGGAATGCTTCACCCCATGTCCCTGATAGCACAGTGTACTGTGATGTCAACTGTAATATTTTTACCACACACAGCAGTGGTATAAATCCCGGGAGTGGTAGTAAGCTGTATGCATAGTCATACCCCTCAACTGTTCAGATCTGTCCAGCATGTCCTGATAAATGGCCCACATCTGCTGCCTGGTAACCTGTTCCCCTGACAAATCAGTTTGATGATCCAAGATATGTAGGCAATTTGTACTGACATATAACTGATAGTCAGACCTGCACATAGTCAGACAATTTATATGAAAACAAACCTGTCATTGTAGCATCTCACCCAAAGTGTATGACAGCAATTCTCAATATATGTCATATTAACACCTGCATCCTGTCACGCCTTGACCAGAGTGTGTGCAATAACAGATTGTTAGGTATGTGTATAACAGCAACATGGAATCTGGGAGTATGTGTAGAAATTGTACGGTAGTGTTAATGATTTTCTCAACAGCTATACCAGGTAAGAGGTGTAGACTGTAGGTACAACACAGGTCACTCATATACTTGTCTACAAGCATGGAATCTGGGAGTATGTGTAGAAATTGTACGGTAGTGTTAATGATTTTCTCAACAGCTATACCATACCAGGTAAGAGGTGTAGACTGTAGGTACAACACAGGTCACTCATATACTTGTCTACAAGCATGGAATCTGGGAGTATGTGTAGAAATTGTACGGTAGTGTTAATGATTTTCTCGACAGCTATACCAGATAAGAGGTGCAGACTATAAGTAAGACACAGTCCACATATATACTAATCTACAAACATATCATTGTACAAAGTAAGGACATTGGGTAGTGTAATAATATATGTAAGGGACACATCACTGCACTGACTAAGAAAGTTGTGAAAACTACAGGGATATATTAGTTGTTAATTGACCTCTCTCTCTCACCCCCTCCATATGTGCAACAATAGCCTTATTACACACCTCAATGGGTACGTGTACACTCCAAACTCTTGTTGGGGCATATGTCCTATTGGTTTATAAATATTCACATCTGTTTCTATGTTAAAATATTCCCATATTTGTGGCCTGTTGCCATCAATGAAACCTGAATGCTGTTGTAATGGCCACTGTTGTCCCATATATGAATGTGTTCTGCTCGCTCTGCAACTGTTGTAAATAGGTTCACAGGTTCATAGGTTGGTACTAGGCTATCAGCCCTAGGGTCTATACAAGCCTAGCCATAACAATTCCCTGGCTATTTCTTCCCACACTATTTACTTCCCTGGACCCCTGTCTAGTAGGGCGACTGACGTGATCCCCGGGGTGAATTTCCTTTCTCCCATCCAATTGTCAGGGTTCCTTTTGAAGAGGGCCAAAGAGGCACTCTGCTTGACATGTATGGACAATCTATTCCAGAGTCTGGGGAGTCTCTGGGTCAGGAACCTATCCCTCCAGCATGTTTTGTTTATTTTGATGACAAGGTTTAGATCCCTGGACCGTGTGGCTCTGAGGGATTGGGATTTCTTTAATTGTAGCATGTCCAACAGCTCTGGGTTTGACATGGCCTTGTATGTTAAGCAGAGATCACCTCTGAGTAGACGATATGCGACAGAGTATAGCTGGAGTTTTTTATGGCAGTCAGCATAGGGCATCTGCTTTAGGCCTGTGATTCTTTTAGTGAGATATTTCTGCAGCCTTTCCAGTTGTTGCAGATGTCTTGAGAGGTACTTACCAAATGGGACATTGTATTCTATACTGGGTCTAATGAGGGATGAGTACAGTGGGACAATGACCTCCTTTTTTCTGGATGAAAAGCCCTTAGTGATGAGGTGTGCCACATAGAAGGATTTCCTGACTGTTGTGGCGATGTGGTTATCGAAGGTGAGACCACTGTCCACCTGTGTCCCTAAGTCTCTTATCACACTTTCTGTGTTTAGTGTACTGCCACCTATATGGTAATTCACGGGTACATGTATTTTCCCAAAGGGGATAACTATACATTTCTTGGCATTGAGCTTGAGCCCATGGCTCTGGCACCAAGCATCTGTTTTTGTAAGGCCCTTTTGTAGAGTATCCATATCATTTGGGGATTCAATAATGGCTCCCAGTTTGCAGTCATCTGCAAACTTTGTTGGCCAGAGTCCCTTAGTGTTGGCCTGTACTTCAGAGAAGTAGATGCCAAACAAGAGCGGTCCCAGGACTGAACCCTGAGGTACTCCACTTGTCACTTGTCTGGAACTGGATTTGAATTTGAATTGGCTACTTTTACAGTGTGGGTTCTATCAGTAAGCCAGTTAGCAACCCATTGGGTGATGTAGGGATTAATGCTCAGCTTAGTGGGTTTATCTATTATTCCAGAGTGGGGGATGGTGTCAAAGGCCTTGGCAAGGTCTAGATAGGCTGTGTGGACAACCTTACCCTTGTCCATGGCTCTGGAGACTGATTTGAAGAAGTCAATCAGGTTCAAGAGACGAGATTGGCCCTTCATGTACCCAAACTAGGTGGCGTCCAGTGTTTGAAGGTTGCCAATGTCTTTGTTTATAAGTTCCATGATAATACGCTCCATGACCTTGCAGATAAGGCTCGTCAGACTAATGGGACGGTAGTTTCCGGGATCCAATGTGGATCCCCCCTTGTGGAGTGGGATAACTGTAGCTCTGTGCCACTCAGTGGGCACGAAACCTGAGGTGAGGCTGTGATTAAACATGACACTTAGATGAGGTGCCAGTTCATATTGTAATTCATGTAGTACACAGCCCGGGATGTCATCTGGTCCCATGGATGCTGTATTCTTAGCTTTGGGGAGTGTGTTTTTTTACCTGTGTGGCTATTATTACTGGAATTTGGCAATCTTCTGGTATTGTGACAGGGGGGGGTGAAGTTGGCACTGAATCGAGCTTTCAGGATATTGGCAATATCCTTGGGATCAGTATATTTAATGCCATTCTGTTTTAGCTCAGAGCAGATCTGAGCATTGCCATTTAGATTCTTGACATAGTTATAGAATGCCTTGTGGTTGTCTTTGGAATCTTTGGCAATTTTATTTTCATAACTAGCTTTGGAAGATTTTACGAGGGATCTCAGTTTCTTACTGAGGCTGCTAAGGGAGTTTTTTGCATCCTGGGATTTTCCTCTTTTCTGCAACAGTTTCTTCCTTTTGTTGTAAAGTTTGTTTATGGCAGGGGACCACCAGATTGGCTTCCTTTTTTTGGATGAGAGCATCTTGGTTCTATTTGGGACGGCACGATTCATGCATGAGTGGATGTGCTCGTAGAGTGCCTTAAGTGTAGGATTCAGCAGTTGAACTTTCAGTTCCCGTCTGCATGGGTGTCATGAAGTTTGTCACTTCTGACTTGAGTAGCATGAAGTTGGCTTTGGAGAAGTTTTTTATGAAGGTTTCCTTACTGGGGGATGGGGGTGGGATGTGGATGTTAAAAGTGATTAGCTTATGGTCAGACCTGACTAACAAGGGGGTGACCATAGGTGTGGAGCATCGATTTCCCATGTTGGTAATGACCAGGTCTAGGATATTGGAGCCCCTGGTGGGACTATGGATTCGTTGATCCAGGGCGTTGGAATTTATGAATTCCAAGAACCGTTGGGCAAAGGTGTTGGTACATGAGTAGTTTTCCCAGTTAATGGCAGGGTAGTTAAAAATCACCCAGTATTAGGGTGTTTGGTTCTATCTTAATATTTTCCAGCATGTTTAAAAAGGTGTAGTGAGAATCTTGGGGTATGGTGGGGGATCTGTAGCAAGCTACATTTTGGATTGCAGGCTTACCTAGTGTTATTTGCACCTGGAGAATTTCAGATGCATTATATTGGGCAACTAGCCTGGTGGTGTGAATATCCCTGGTGAATATTGACACTCCTCCACCTTTAGTGTTTCGGTCCTGGTTTGGTGGCTGAAAAGTGTGGTAAGAGTTGTAGCCTGGTATTGCAGGGGTGCTCTCTGGAGCCTTGAACCAGGTCTCTATTACTGCACAGATATCAATGTTCTCCATTTTTAGGAGTGCCTCGAGAGAGTGCATTTTGAGGTTTAGACTTCTAGCATTGAGTAGCATTACCTTCAGATTTTGCATGCTTGTACCTGTTATGGTGGTGGTTTTGTCCTTTGAACTTTGCCTAAAAAAGGCACTATAGGGGTGGCAAGAGCCTTAGCCAGTATCCTGAATCCCAGGGGCAACAAGTGCAGACCATCTCTGGCAAAGCATCGTGGTCTGTCGATCATGTCTTCCCAGGCAGACAGATACTGGATCCCCTTTAAATGACACCAGAAGCTTAGCCAATTGTTGAAGTCAATCATTTTGTCCTTATAT
>NC_056737.1:1047256671-1047431671 GCF_019279795.1 Protopterus annectens | reverse complement strand
GCCACTGACAGACATCCTAAGGACATCATAGTAAAGTACCGCTGCTATCACGTAACGCTCCTGTGGACTGCAGCAGAGATATTGGCCAATATATGTGGACATTCTGACACACACTCTGTACAGCCAGAGGTATACACATAGCCCCTTAGTGCAAAACATGTGTACCATGCCTGACAATATGGATGTAGACAGCCATGTAGCTGGGTATAACACATAACAACTGGTATACATTTGCCACCATAGGTTATGCATTCACACACCCCTGTCTGGCCTGACACATAATAACTGCTGGTACAGGGATGCCATGGCCACATACTACCCACTAGATATTGACATACATCTGTATAGCATCCCACTGCTCTGTCTGACATACATGACTCTTAAGGGAGGCCTGGCAGCAGTACATCTGGCAAGTATCTGCATATGTCATCTCACTGGGTAAGTACACTAAGCTGCTAGGCATGTAACAATGCACTGTGCAGGCTACAGGCACACTGGCTCAACACTGACCTACATCTCCTACGGTGGAATGCACATGTACCTGCATATATACCAACCTCTACAGGCATGTCACAGCACAGGGTAAGATACACCTGTGTGAAAGTGCATAACCACAACCACTGTGAACACAGCCACATATGTTAAGCTAGCATAATATTATAGTATATGGACTATCTGTTCAACACCATCCTCATATGTGCCACTCACAGACTGACCCTACATATACTGGGCTGCTACACAGTTTGGTTTGATTGCTGTCTGTGGTATGGGACATGTGTGTGTATGGCCCTACAAACATGTATGCCAATACAACACCATACAGTGGAGCAGCATGTAACATGAGATAGGATGGGATCTAGAACAATGACATTTACCACAGTCTGTACACAGGCTAAAGTACATATTAACAATACGCACACTGTCAACAATCAACATAAGTATACAGACCTCAGTACTGTACAAACATCCACAGAATGTCCAGGTTATGTCATCAAATATAACTCCTACTGTACATAACATGTGTAGCAGCCTGATATCTCACTGGCTTGTTATCAGATATGATGACACTACTTATGGTGTACAGCACACATGCACCTCTTCATGCATGATGTATGTACATATGTTGACAGAGTTGTGGCTGGAAGTACATACACAGGGCCAATATTGACATGTTGCTGTGATAACCTCATACATTTACTGTTTTAACAGGGTCTGTTGCAACATATGTCCTATGAGGGATATGAAGTTAGTAACTGTCATGGCTTTCACCATCTACAGACTGCAATCCTCACACTACCTTCTGCAGTCCACAGATAGATGCTCCGTGTGTTACACATGAAACCAAAGGCACAACACACTGCCCAGTCTGCAGAAGACCCTGCAGATGGGGATTCCTCCTAAACATAGAACTGACATGGCAGGTATTGAGACATGTAGGAGAGCCATATCCACACACACACACACACACACACACACACACACACACACACACACACACACACACACACACACACACACACACACACACACTCTACATTACTCCAAATGCAGTATAGCAGCACTTACAGTCTGTAGTCAGGTCAGGCACATCACCCTCCTATGTATTGCCCTGTTTCCACAGTGTATGTTGTTAGAGGTAAATCCCCAATCCATATTTGATGCTGTTTGCCAAACAACAGATCTAGTTCCTGCTCACAGTGAATGAAAAAGGCCAACAATGATGACTATGTTGTGCTATCACAGTTCTATGCAGTTATTGGATGCACCACATGGGTTACCTGTTGTGGAGCCCTCAGAACATATATGTGATGGTGAGTGACATCTGCAACAGGGATATGGTAGCTATATGGTAGGTGATGTACATGTGCCTGTCTGCATGAACAGGTGCCAGTATCAACACAGCCACACTCTCACAGGGATGCTCACACATTGACACTTGGCAAGGCCAGGATTATGACTCATCAGTAGTGGGATTGCCAAAACACATCACTGTGCAGGTATCACATGCACCACACGGGTCATACGGAGGTTGTATGGGCAAAGGGTATGGGGAGGAGTCTGACATCAGACAGCATGCTTCAGTATGCCAATGGGAGTTGTAGTGAGTGTGGATGAGATCATACGCACCATACAATGCACACACAAACACACAGGGTGCCAGTACTGACATGCATGAGTGCATGTCTGCAAGGGTGTGTGGTGGTCGACTGTGCCAGATGGCTATACAAGGCTAGGTGATGGGTATACCTTGGCATCAGGCCAAATGACAATGGTCTGCATTGTGGCTCAGGGCTGTAGTTTCTGCATTTGCCCACACAGGTGGGTATTGTATTCCCCATCCAGTCACCTGGGTGACTATTGTGTGTGGCCAATGCTGTGCATTGCTTGCCATGTATGTGTTCCTTAGTCCATGACATGGACCGTGTCTGGGATGTGCACACCTCCCATATGCATGTACAGTGACATGTGGAACTGTACCTGGGGTGTCTGCCCATGTTGTGAACACAGATTATCATCAGCTGTGCCAGTCGTGCCCAACTGTGAGAACTGGTAATGGGCAGCAGGTTTACCCTGCACCTACATTGATAGCATGCTAATGGCATTCCCTGGTGTCAGTGGCAGCTGTCCATACAGGGCATGTTGTCAGGCATGGTAAGTCCTTTGTGGGTCACATGTGATGGCACCACGGGTGTTGCAGGTGTCCATTGGGGAACATGGGGAAGGTGCACTGTCTGCATGTAAGTGCATATTGGACAGATGGACAGGGTGCCATGCCCTCTGTAGCCCACTGATATCACTCCATAGTTCCTATCAGTGGCCAATATGCAGTGCACTACCCACATATTGGCTGTTGCCTAGGCATGTGTGTGTGTTTGACACATGGGTTGAGAGTGTGCTCTGGGTAATACTGGGGTTGCTAACTGTGATTGCCTGGTTTTGATGTCACATGTATGGGTATGGCTTTGCACCCCAGCCTCTCAGCTATTTCACATCTGTTATGCCTGTATGGCGGACATTGTGATATAAAGTAGGGCCACCATATAAGAAATTTTCAAAGCCCACTCCACATTGGCCACACACTCACAACAACCTCCACACAGGATATGAGTTACAAACACACACACAAACACACACACACACACACACACACACACAAACACACACACACACACACACACACACACAAACACACACACCTGTTATGTCTGGGAGTAGAATCCCTACCTAACTAGTTTATGACACTGCAGCACTACGCAGTTATAGTACGTGCCACAGAGGTTACTGGAGTACTCCTTCTCCAAAGGTGTATTTCACAATGAATGACATCAGCAGGATTGCCAAAGTAGACCATTAGAAATGTACTGAGTGTGATTAGCCTAAAATGTATTTCTCCCTACACAGACAGTGACACACACACAAAACACCCACAACTGACATGTGTGGGTATAGAACCCCTGATAGAGGTCTATATCACAGTACAGCATGAAGCTGTTACAGGATGCACCATGGGGATTACTGGAGAATGCCTTCCCCAAAGGTGCATTTCACAATGAATGACATCAGCAGGATTGCCAAAGTAGGCCATTTGAAATGTACTGAGTGTGACTAGCCTATAATGCATTGTTCCCTACACAGACATTGAAACACACACAAAACATCCAGGACTGCCATGGGTGGGGAGGGAACCCTATCACAGTTCTAATTCACACTACAGCAGTACACAGTTATGTCACACGCTATGGAGATTGCAGGGCTACAATCTTCCCAGATGTGTATTTCTAGGTGGGTGACATCAGCAGCCTTGCCAAAGTTGAGCATATGAATTGTAGGGAATGTGAGTACCCTAAAAAGCATTGCTCTCTATACAGACAGACACACACTTGCCATGTCTGGGATTAGAACACCTACCTAAATAGTTTATCACACGACATCAGCATGCAGTTACAGGACACGCTACAGAGATTACTGGCTACAATCTTCCCACAGGTGTATTTCTAGGTGGGTGACATCAGCAGCCTTGCCAAAGCTGAGTATATGAATTGTAGGGAGTGTGAGTATCCTAAAAAGCATTGCTATCTACACAGAGAGACACACTTGCTATGTCTGGGATTAGAACACCTACCTAGCTAGGTTTATCAAACTACAGCAGTACACAGTTACAGGACACACTACAGAAATTACTGGGCTGCAGTCTTCCCAGATGTGTATTTCTAGGTGGATGACATCAGCAGCCTTGCCAAAGCTGAGCATTTGAATTGTAGGGAGTGTGACTACTCTAAAAAGCATTGCTCTCTACACCGTCAGACACGCACACAAACAGTTGCCAAGTCTGGGATTAGAATTCCTACCTAACTAGTTTATCACACGACAGCAGTACGCAGTTATGGGACAAGCCACAGAGATTACTGGGCTACAACTCTCCCAAAGGTGTATTTCATAGTGGATGACCTCAACAGGCTTATCATAGAAGGGCTATGGGGAGGGCAGTGTGTGTGCATGGTCCATAAAGCATTCATCTAGGGGTTGACACGCCACATGCGGGGACACACAGGGTCATATTTCACAGGTATGTGTATACAGCTGCTAGATGTCTACTTCCTTGTACAGTTATGCTGCACAGCTGGCACGTGCACCACATACTCTGTAATGCTGACAGATACTGGTAGATAGTATCTGCAGTGAGTGACGTCTGCACCTCATGTGTTTGAGGCTCTTTGGCTGTGTGCTGGGTGGGACAGGCCTGGATGGCTCCTTGTCACAGTCACCCTCTTCCACACATCTTTATCCATCTACCTTTGGCTTATTATAATGTGTTATCCTTACAGATATGTCTGTATTCCTATCCACTGTGTGTTCAAGCCATGAGTGGTGCATACTGACGAGTGTCTGCACTAACAAATGCAACTGCCAGATATGTCTGGTTCACTGGTGTTTGCAGACATGGCCTTCATGTGTTTAGGTGTGCGAGTATTGCCCAGTATGACCTTTCAGTATGTCGTTGACTGACATTGCCTTAATTTCTAAGTGTGTGAGCATGCCCAGTATGGCCATCTGTATTGAATGTGTGGCTAAAGTCCAGGTAGTTTGTACTGCAGTGCTGACCTTTGTGTTGTACACCAACAGGTAGCATGCTGTCTCTGCAGGGTATCCATCGATCATTTGGCATTGACTGTTACTACATTTCTGCATAGCAGGGGGGGGGGGCACACCTGACTGTTTCTACATTTCTACACAGGTTTGGGGGGGCACACCTGACTGTTACACTATTTCTAAGTAGAATGGGGGGGGGTTCACCTGACTATTTCTAAATTTCTACACAGGATTGGGGGGCACATTTGACTGTTACTATATTTTACATAGGATAGGGGGCACACCAGACTGTGACTACATTTCTACATCAGATGGGGGGCACACCTGACATTTGTACACATTTGCTAGGACTGTACGTGTATGTTGGGTGCTCCATTTCAGTCTGTAGTCTTACCTATCATGCAGGCTAGAGGCATACCAGTGTACTACAGATCTTAGCTTTTAATTACCTACATATTAGTTTCTGACTTCCTACCCTTCAGAACTGACATCCCACTGCCTGACCTGCTGTAGTCTGTCTGTGTAGGTCTGGGGGGGTTAACCATAGCCATTATTCAGGGACCAGAGCACAGGCTCTGTTTGGGTTTGTCTACACCTGTCCTGCTGGCTGAGACTGTTGTTGGGTATGTGAACTGCCCTGACTGGCATGTGTGAGTCATATGGACACACATGTTGCTCAGCATATTTCCTGCAGTGGTTTTGTCACCCTGTGTAGTACTGGCTACTATGGTGAGTCCAGTATGTGTTACAGATGTCATGGTGCCACTATGGGTGTCTCCTGTCTGCTGCTATAACATTCAGCCACCCATTTCCCTTGCATGCTCACATCCATACCAGAGATACAGGTAATGACACATTCTACTCCATTTGGCAATTGATAGGTTGATTGACTTACCTTGAGGGTGTACCAAACGTGCGGATGGTGCTGGAGGGCTGCCTTTGTTGGATGCACATAGTACACTATCTATATATGGTTGAGCACAGGTAGTGTCATGTTTGGCATCCCTTTTACTGTATGTGCGAGTTAGAGAGAGGTGTTATTCCCTGGGTCCCTACTGTGTCAGTGTATGTGCTATGCGTTGTCTCTTTGCCGCAGCCTCGGCATACTGGGCATGCCTCCATCTGCATACTGGTGCAGGCTCAGGTTGTTCCTCCTCCGAGTCACTCTGTGCCTCTGCAGGCCTTGGCATTGGTGGGGGGCTGTGTGGCCCTGTCCCACGATGTGCCTGATGCAGCTGTTTCTGCAGGATCATATTGTGTAGCGTGGCACATACCATAACAATTTGGGTACATGTAGCTGATGAGTACTGCAAGGCTCCACCGGATGTGTCCAGACACCGGAACCATGACCTAAGCATCTCAAACACATGCTCTATTATAAGTCTGATCTGTGTGTGTGTGCCTCATTATGGTGTTCTTGTTTAGGTGTGTGTGGATTTCTGATGGGTGTCATCAGCCACGGTTCCAATGTGTAACCAGCATCCCCCACTAGGTGACTGTAGGGGATGTCCTCATTGGCAAATCTCTGCATCAGATGCCATATGTGGGAATCGTCATAGCTTCCAGGGCAGCCAGAACACACATTCATTATAATGCCCTGGGCATCACATACAACCTGGCAGCTGATGGAGGGGATTCCCCTGAGGTTGATGTAGGCCCTACCCTGATCACTAGGTGGTGCTTTGATGCATATGTCCATGCAGTCTATAGCACACACTACCTCAGAGTATTCTGCTATTTGGTGGAAGAGACGCGTATTGCTGGCCAACACCTCACAGGTGTTGAGGAAATATACGTGCCCACTGGCATGTGCTGATATGGCATCCAGGAATTGGTGGAATACTCTGGATGCTGATGCCTGTGAGATCTCTGTGATATCCCCAGTTGAGCTTTGGGAGGTACCTGTGGTCAGTATTCCTAGGCCTACACATACCTTGGTATCGACTGGGATGGGTTCCCCTCGATCAGTTTGGTGTGTCAGGTGTGGCCGGCACAGCTCAACGGTTTGCGTAGGAGGTCTCTGTCCACCCTATAGTGCTCCACTATCTCCAGCTCATGTAGCCCCTGGTAGGTTACACTGGGTCTGTACACTCTTCTCCGTCTTCTCACTGTGGGTTGATCAGCAGCATTCACATCCTCACCACCCTCAGCCTCTTGCACATGTTGTTCTATGTTGCTTGCTGCAGCCCTTCTCATTTTGTAGGTTTGTTTGTTAAAATTTCCCCGTTTGTATACACCGGTGGCGTAGAGTATGGGGAAAAAACAGAGGTGAAGGTGTTTGCATAGTTTATAGTAGTATTCTGGGCTGGGCTGGCCTGCTGCCTGTGTAATTGGCTGATTTTGATACATTTCACCTGCCAGCTAAGCTAGTTCTCCTTGATTACCTTTTTACTGCTGTTTTCCCTTCCCATTGCCTTCCTGTTTAAGCCCGTGTGTGCACCATGCAAACAGAGTGCTCAAATGTGAACACTGCTGCTATTTCCTGGTTTAACTTCTTTTTTCTTCCTGTAAAACATGGTGTGTGGAGTGCACACCCGGTTAGGGTTTGTAAAGAGTGCTGGGCAGGTTTAGACACACCCCCTAGCTTAGCTGTGCTAAGCTAGGAGCAAACCCAAGCCACAGGGCTCCAATCCGCTTACAGTATATGCCTGACACCCCCCCCCCAAGATTATAATGCCCTGGGCATCACATACGACCTGGCAGTTGATGGAGGGATTCCCCTGAGGTTGATGTAGGCCCTACCCTGATCATCAGGTGGTGCTTTGATGCATATGTGCGTGCAGTCTATAGCACCCACTACCTCAGGGTATTTTGCTATTTGGTGGAAGAGATGTATATTGCTGGTCAACACCTCATGGGTGTTGAGGAAATATATGTGCTCACTGGCATATGCTGATATGGCATCCAGGAACTCGTGGAATACTTTCAATGCTGATGCCTGTGAGATCCCCGTGATATACCCAGTTAAGCTTTGGGAGGTATCTGTGGCCAGTATTCCTAGGCCTACACATACTTTGGTATCCACTGGGATGGGTTCCCCTTGGTCAGTTTGGTGTGTCAGGTTTGGCCGCACAGCTCAGCAATTTGCTGTAGGAGGTCTCTGTCCACCCGATAGTACTCTACTATCTCCAGCTCATGTAGCCCCTGGTAGGTTACCCTAGGTCTGTACACTCTTCTCTATCTCCTCACTGTGGGTTGATCAGCAGCATTCACCTCCTCATCACCCTCAGCCTCTTGCACATGTTGTTCTATGTTGCCTGCTGCAGCCCTTCTCATTTTGTAGGTTTGTTTGTTAAAATGTCCCTGCTTGTATACACCAGTGGTGTAGAGTGTGGGAAAAACCAGAGGGGATGGTGTTTGCATAGTGTATAGTAGTGTTTTGGGCTGGGCTGGTCTGCTGCCTGTGTAATTGGCTGATTCTGATACATTTCACCTGCCAGCTAAGCTAGTTCTCCTTGATTACCTTCCTACTGCTGTTCTCCCTTCCCATTGCCTTCCTGTTTAAGCCTGTGTACATGCAGCTCAGAGTGCTCAAATGTGCACACTGCTGCTATTTCCTGGTTTAACTTCTTTTTTATTCCTGTAAAACATGGTGTGCGGCATGCACACCCACTTAGGCTTTGTAAAGAGTGCTGGGCAGGTTTAGACACACCTCCTAGCTTAGCTGTGCTATGCTAGGAGCAAACCCGAGCCACAGGGCTCCAATCCACTTACAGTATGCCTAAAGCACCCCCCATGATGTCACCTAACTCCTAGGCTTGCACCAAGCTATTCCTACTCTTACACTGTTGGGACCTGACTCACATACTGGGGAAAACTGGGATTCACTATCCTTCCCCTCATTTGCATAGGATTGCCTGCTAATGCATAGCTACATGTCTCACATTGAGCCTCCCCCCTTAGCAACCACTACTCACTGCATATCATGTAATAAACATGCCAAAGGCCAAGTATAAGGCCATGTTGTCTTCTGCCTGCCATTGACTTGCATGGCAGAATACTGATTTTAGTTAGACTGCTTTTTTTAGGTTCATTTTGTTATTTCCCCCCGATCCCATTTGTGCACTGCTGCCCTATGCTTAAATAGCTGAGATCGGCTAAAAAAAAAATAAAAGTTGATTTTTGCATTTCTTTTTATGTTTACAATGCCAATGGCCTTATACTTGGCCTTTGGCATGCTTACTACATGATATGCAGACTTTACTTGGAGCTGTCACAGCTCCGTTTTTGATTTTGCAGAAATGTACTCAGTTACTAACCGAGTACATTTCTGCAGATAGCACTAGTCTTGCATGGACGGTTGCAAGCTTCCTAGATTGCAAGATCACCACATTTGCATAGATTTCTCCTGCAAATGGAGTGATTTGTATACAAGGGCTTCGTCCATGCAAGATTAGTGCAGGAGCGCTCGTGCACACCCCTGCAGGCTGTTCCTGGATCGCACAGCAGACATATTGCCTGCTTGAGCTCCTGCACTGATCTTGCACTCCCTGCAAGAGTTTGAGAATCCGGGGGAGGGTCTCTCCTCCCCATAACATTTTTTAATTTCTTGAAAATTCATTAAGAATCTCCAATTATTCTTGATTATTCCTTTGATTTTACTTTCATCTACTGATTGTCTGAAACACATGCTAGGGAAAAATCCTTTTTATTTTCTTTTGACTTGCTATTTACATTTGCTCCCTTATGTTCCCTTACATTTTTTACTTCCATCCAAGAATTGTTAATAATGTCCTTGGTGTACCCTCTTTCTTGAAATTTCCTTTTAAGTTCTTCACATTCTTTTTCAAAAAATACTGCCTCATCTGTTAACCTGCTTATTCTAGTGAATTGTCCCTTCACTATGTTTTTTTTCACTCTAAACTTATGCATACTATTGTAGTGGAGATAGCTGTTACTTTGCACTTCCTTTTTTATAAATCTTAACTTTTAAAGCATTGCTAGATCTATACACATTCAGGTCCAAAAAATTTATGTTGTCCTTCCTATAATTAAATGTCAACCAAGTTTAAAATCATTTAGAAGAAAATTCAATTATGGCAGTAGAACAAAAGGACAATAAAAGAAAGTCATATGGAACAAATGATCATTTGTTGTTAAATAAAGTTATAGTGGAGAACTGCAAAAAGGGGAAGAATCTAAGTATGGCATGGATTGACTACAGTAAAGCATTTGGTAGTATCCCACATTCATGGATAAAAGAGTGCTTAAAAATGTATAAAATACACCCTACACTGATTGACTACATTACATTAACCATGAAACAGTGGCAGACCACTTTGTAATTAAGCCATTATAAAGGACAGATTATTATCCTATGGATACAAATTCAAAGGGGGATATTCCAGGGTGACTCTCTGTCACAACTGGTAAAATAAGTAGACAGAACAGGGTATATCCACGTCACTCGGAGCCAGTTAAAACAGATAATCTTTATTGTAATCCACACGGGTTAAGCGCTTTCATCTGCCTGAAACGCAGATTTCATCAGAACCATTCTCTTACTTGACACCTCTGGTGGCATGAGAATTCAAACTCTATCTTTCAGTAAACTCAATCAAAAATAGTGAAACACTTGATTTCTTCTTTCATCTTCTGTAAAAATCTCGAATGGAGTACGAAGCATGCAACAAATGTTTAAGCAATACCAGTTGGGCAACAGTTTTCTCCGTGTTACTGCTTTTTGGTTTGTGACTATAAAGGTTTCAAACACACTTGCAGCCTCCATAAACAAACAGTAAGACTCTCTGTCACCACTGATATTCCACATTGCCATTAATCCATTAAGCTGTTTACTTAACAGCTTAGGCCATGGCTACAATTTGGCTCCTAGAAAACAACAAAGTCTAATGACTTCTCATCTTCTCTTTGTTGATGAGTTAAAACTGTATATCCCATCAGCTGAGGAACTGAAAGCACAGCTGCAGGCTGGGAATGGATGAAGGATTAGCAATAAAACATGAACAAATGTGAATAAAACTCAGTAAGGAATACTTTAGAAGACTTAAATTAATCATAAGAACAGCATTGACATCTAGGAACAAGATCCAAGCTATGACTCAATTTGCTCTTCCTGTTCAAACGTACAGTTTTGGAGTGACTGACTGGCCCCAAACATTGTTGGATAGATTAGATATTAAAACAAGAAGGGATGTTTCATGTTCACCAAATGATTTATAAAAATCAGTCTATACCAAGATTATATATTCCCTGATCCGAAGGAGGGATGGGCCTCCTTGAAATTGATTACATGTACAGAGCTGAAATCGTGGGCCTCCACACATATCTACTGACCTCACAAGATCCAAATATAGAGAAAATTTTGAAATATGAGGAGAATAAATCTAAGATGACTTCTCTACTTAATTTAGCAGAAGCATATCAACATCAAGCAGGAATGGAAATCAAACCACAAGTAGATAAAAACCAGGCAGCAACTGAATGTTCCAAAAAACAAAAGAAAGAATATAAGGTAAAGGACCAGATGAGAAGGCAAGAAATGTGGAAAAAACATAGATATAGTTGCAAGTATAGAAAACTTCTGGAAGACCCTCATGTTGATCAACAACGAGTGCAGGAATGGTTAAGGAGAGGCGAATTCAAACCAAGAAATGAAAGGTTAATATTGGCAGTCCAAGACAATGGGCTACGTACCTGCTGGTTTACAAAGACCATTGGACATGTGGGATAAACAGACAAATGTAGGTTTTGTAAAACCAAATTGAAAACAGTCACACATCTTGTTGCTGGTTGCGACATACTAATGGCAGAAGGACGGTATACTAAAAGGCATAATAATGTGGCAAGACTGTTGCACTGGGGATTGTGCAAACATTATGGTATCGAAGTGTCTGAAAAACACTGGAAACATGAGCCACAAAGCATCATAGAAAATGATGAAGTTTATATCACATGGGCTCATTCATTACCAGTAGTTCAAAAGATAGATGTTAGAAAACCGGATATAGTGGTCAAAGAAAAGAAGACAAAAGTAGACTTGATCATTGAAATCGCCACACCCAGTGACTATAGTGTCTTGCGTACACAGAGATACAAAGTCATAAAATACCAGGATCTGCAGGCAGAAATTAGAGCAATGTGGAAGAAATATACCCAGACAGTTCCAATAGTAGTAGGAGCAATGGGTCCTATAAAAAATAATTTATAATCATATTTAAATATGTTACCAATCCATGTAACCCCGTGCAAATTGCAGAAAGAGTCATTACTGGGCACACTGTGGGTGCAGCAAAGAGCTCTTTTGACTGACATCAAAGATTGAAACAATATTAATTTCATGAACTTTAATCATACTTTGACTTAGGAATGGGGTCCATTTCCATCATGGTATTAGAAACCCAAAAGATTTGGAGAAATTAGAAAAAGACAGATACATTAAATCACATTATTTGACATTGAACATTGGATGTTTCAGTTGCTTGACTATAGTAAAAATTTTTATGTAGTACAGAATAAACATAAAAGATTTTTTAAAAATAAATGGCTATACAAGGATTCTTTGACATTTAACATGCAGACATTATAGATCAGTAGTGTGGCAGGAAAAGTATATTGTTTATGTGGGGAACTTAATATGTAGAGTGTGTAATAATACTGCTGAATGAACAGCCATTGTAAAGGTCACCACAGAAGTTTATCAGTTCATGAGTAGCAAATTATTCTTAATAAACTAAGGAGGCATTAAATAGAATCTGAACTCTTTAACTAGTACATAATGCTTGATATACACATAGGTCTACGTTTATAATAATATAGCAAATCCAACTGTTTGCTAGCGAGTCTACTGTGTGCAAAACTGAGATGTCTTAGAGATTAATATTAGTATCGGGTAAGAGGATATCTAGTATGTTAGCCAGACACATGTTGTCTCGTCTGTCAAATGAACCTTAAGCTTTTTCAGAAATACTATGCAGTTAGTTATTCATAGTTCTTAGTTCATTTTATCACATCTACCAGGGGCTTTTTACAGAAGACCCTTCCTGTGCAGGCTAAGGTAAATGGGAACATGTCCTACCAATTGTGTGTTATCATGACTTCTTAGGCCATAGTTTGCATTATGAACAATGAGAATATTTTTAAGTGGAGGGGAGAATTGCTTACTCAGTACTTTAAATGTTAAATTAGTGAGTATAAAGGCTAGTAGTTGTAGCTGTGACTTGTAACTATTTGGTTTGATTTAATATGAAATAGTGATGTGGAGTGGACTCAGATAAATGAAGCAACCTGAGAATGCAGTTTTTGGTGATTTTCTGGAGAGGAAGAATGGCTAAGATAGGCAATGCACATTCCAGTGTAGGTTATAGGACATTTGTTGCAACACCCTTTTGTGCTATGGTAGTGAGAAAGTGTGCTACTTCAGAACAGATTTTTAGTTGAATTGTCTGGAGTTCAAGAAGTAAACTGAAGGAAAGATCTGGGACTAGTTCTATGTGAAGGTGTTCTTAGTGTATGACATATGCTATGGAAATAAAAGAAAGGTCCTTAATAACAAGGGTGATAAATATGTTTTTTCTTCACTAAATAACATAACCCCAGATTTTTAAGAGTTAACAGCCAACTTGTTTTTGACAGGACAGTTCCAAACAGAGGCAGTCTTTCTGTAATTCATTATTTAACGTCTTATTGCATTTGTTTGATCTTGTTATAGCAATATTATCTGGACAGATGCACAGTGCAGGAAAAAACATGGCAGATCCCTTTAATTAAAAGTGATAAAAAGAGTATCCCAAGCACAGAGCTTTGTGGAATACCTTTTGTAATAGTGCCAGCATGTGTGAGTAATGTAGTAGTTAACTCCATGATGGTTCTGTTCAGTAGATAGTTACTGAGCTATAAAACTGCATTTCAAAATCTAGTCAGAGAGTTTCTGTAGTACAGAGGGATGATTGATTGTCCTGGGGTAATGCTGAAGGTCAAATAACATTACAGCTGTACACTTGCCTTTGCACATATTTGTTAGGATTATATTGGCAAGGTAGCAGATAGAAGTAACTATGGATGAAAAAACATGCTGTTTGTATGATATTATGTTATAATCTTGTATACATCTTCAAGTGTCTTGACACGTACAATATTTTCTAGGCTGTTGGTAAGTGGCACAAATCTGCTATTGTTCTGTAATCTGTTGCAATTACAGATGTGGAAATCTCTGGAAGAGGTAGGACTGAGGTATGTTTGAAGGTCAGAGAGATTATTTTAGAGGTAAGGAATACATTAAAAATATGTGCTAGTGACTTTAATACTGGGTTTCCTACTTACAAGCACCTGGGGGATACATTTTATGAGGGTTGTAAGTGAAGATTGTTTTACCTTGTTGCTGCATTACCAGATTATTGATGGCTTTCAAATGGAAAAGAAGAACTTGTAATAATTATGGAGTTCAGCTGTATTGAGTGCCTGTTGTTGCATTCTTAAAGAACACTCCTCAGCAGACAAAAACTCTAAATAAATGTTCCTGGGGACAAATATCCACTTAAGAATAGGAACAGAATATTTTATTTATTTGACACTGATTTAGCACTTTCATCTCATAAACAAATACTAAGAGATTTTAACATACTAAATCAAAGCATTAATGAATGATATTTACATCAGCTAAGCTAGTGATCACTGACCAATATAAATACAAGTTCACATGATAAATACATAATTGCCCTGCTGTCTTACTCAGAAAATGTCAGACTTAAATATCATTGAAAGCAGCACTGCACCCACTGTGTCGTTATAAAAAATAAAACACAGGTGTCACTAGCAGTTCTGTGTCATGAGCCTTTCTTTTAAATAGCATTTGAAGTGTGCATTTTTGTTAGACTTGTCGGGGAACACATATATGAAAGCATTAAGTAAAATCTGTTATTTCTACTTCAAATATTTTAAATTATTCTCCCTCTATCTCAACTTAAAAAGAAGCACAGCTCATTATAAATTTAGAGGACATGGGGAGAAGTAATCCAAACAAGTGTTTCATTTGTTTGTCCATCTATCTACCTATCTAGCTGTCTGTATCTTTCCAATGTATTTACCCTTTGTTGACTGGATTAGACTCACTACGCTAGTAACCTTTAGCCAGTGGAGACCTAAGGTGGTATTTATATTAGCTAGGAGCAGATTTGGCCAAGGCACCAAAACATTACCTTCTCTTTTTTTTTCTAGAATGATATGTGATGAACCATAAGATGGTTATGCAGTGTAATGGAAAGCCATTGAAGTAAGTCCGAAGTGTCTGAGTGCAGCAGAAGCTTAAATTGTGTAGTCAGAGGAAGGAGGATTGCTGAATGGTACATGAAATAACTAACTGTAGCTGAACCATCAGATTAGTAAGCAGTCTATTACCTGAATTAACTAAATGTAGGTGAGCCATCAGATTAGGAAGCAGTCTGCTACACAAACTAATTAAATGTATGTGAGCCATCAGATTAGGAAGCAGTCTGTTTCCTGAACTAACTAAATGTAGGTGAGCCATCAGACTAGGTATTAGTCTGTTACATGTATTAACTAAATGTAGGTGAGCCATCATATTATGAAGCAGTCTGTTAACTGAATTAACACAATGTAGGTGAGCCATCAGATTAGGAAGCAGCCTGTTACAAAAACTAAATAAATGTAGGTGATCCATCAGATTAGGAAGCAGTCCGTTACCTGAATTAACTAAATATAGGTGAGCCATCAGATTAGAAAGTAGTCTGTTACACAAATTAACTAAATGTAGGTGAGTCATCCAATTAGGAAGCAATCTGTCACACAAACTAATTAAATGTACATGAGCCATCAGATTAGGAAGCAGCCTGTTACTGGAATTAACTAAATGTAGGTGAGCCATCAGATTAGGGAGTAGTCTGTTACATGAACTAACTAAATGTAGGTGGGCCATCAGATTAGAGCATAGTCTGTTACATGAACTAACTAAATGTAAGTGAGCAAATAGATTAGGAAGCAGTCAATTACATGAACTAACGAAATGTAGGTGAGCCATCAGATTAGGGAGTAGTCTGTTACATGAACTAACTAAATGTAGGTGAGCCATCAGATTAGGGAGTAGTCTGTTACATGAATTAACTAAATGTAGGTGAGCCATCAGATTAGGGAGTAGTCTGTTATATTGTCATGTAGATGACATAAAGATTTTTTTATCTGAGGAAGTCTATGTAAGAAGACGAAAACTCTGTGGTTAAATTTCAACACGTTTATGTTTTAAACTGCATGTGGACTTTGTCTAAATAAAGTGGACTTTAATACAGTTGGTTTCGGATGGTAACTGGATTCCTTACTTTGCTTTTTGCACCTTGGTTTATGTTTTTTGGTTGGTTTATGTGCAAATACCACCTTCAATTTGATCTCACCTACATTTAATTAATTCATGTAACAGACTGCTATCTAATCTGATGACTCACATTTAGTTAATTCATGTAACAGACTGCTGTCTAATCTGATGACTCACTTACATGTAACAAACTGCTTCCTATCAGATTAGGGAGTAGTCTGTTACATGAATTAACTAAATGTAGGTGATTCATCAGATAAAGAAATTGTATGTTACATCAGATTAGGGAGAAGTCTGTTACATGAATTAACTAAATGTAGGTGATTCATCAGATAAAGAAATTGTCTGTTACATGAATTAACTAAATGTACGTGAGCCATCATATTAGGAAGCAGTCTGTTACATGAACTAATTAAATGTAGGTGAGCCATCAGATTAGGGAGTAGTCTGTTACATGAATTAACTAAATGTACGTGAGCCATCAGATTAGGAAGCAGTCTGTTACATGAACTAATTAAATGTAGGTGAGCCATTAGATTAGGGAATAGTCTGTTACATGAACTAACTAAATGTAGGTGAGCCAATAGATTAGGAAGCATTCTGTTACATGAATTAACTAATGTAGGTAAACCATCAGGTTAGAAAGCAGTCTGTTACATGAACTAATTAAATGTAGGTGAGCCATTAGATTAGGGAGTAATCTGTTACATGAATTAACTAAATATATGTGAGCCATCAGATTAGGAAGCAATTTGTTACATGAACTAACTAAATGTACGTGAGCCATCAGATAAGGGAGTAGTCTGTTACATAAATTAACTAAATGTAGGTGAGCCATCAGATTATAGAGTAGTCTGTTACATGAACTAAATGTAGGTGAGCCAATAGATTAGGAAGCATTCTGTTACTTGAATTAACTAATGTAGGTGAACCATCAGATTAGAAAGCAGTCTGTTACATGAACTAACTAAATATAGGTGAGTCATCAGATTAGGAAGCAGTTTGTTACATGAATTAACTAGATGCAAGTGATTCATCAGATTATACAGCAGTCTGTTACATGAATTAACTAAATGTAGGTGATTCATCAGATAAGGAAAGTGTCTGTTACATGAATTAACTAAATGTACATGAGCCATCAGATTAGGAAGCAGTCTGTTACATGAACTAATTAAATGTAGGTGAGCCATTAGATTAGGGAGTAGTCTGTTACATGAACTAACTAAATGTAGGTGAGCCAATAGATTAGGAAGCATTCTGTTACATGAATTAACTAATGTAGGTAAACCATCAGATTAGAAAGCAGTCTGCTACATGGATTAACTAAATGTAGGTGAGTCATCAGATTAGGAAGCAATCTGTTATATGAACTTGATAAATGTAGGTGAACCATCAGATTAGAAAGCAGTCTGTTACATGAACTAACTAAATATAGGTGAGTCATCAGATTAGGAAGCAGGTTGTTACATGAATTAACTAGATGTAAGTGATTCATCAGATTATACAGCAGTCTGTTACATGAATTAACTAAATGTAGGTGATTCATCAGATAAGGAAAGTGTCTGTTACATGAACTAACTAAATGTAGGTGAGCCATCAGATTAGGGAGTAGTTTGTTAATGAAATAACTAAATGTAGGTGAGCCATCACATTAGGTAGTCTGTTACATGAAATAACTAAGTGCAGGTAAGACATCAGATTAGGAAGCAGCCTACTACATGAATTAACTAAATGTAGGTGATACATCAGATAAAGAAATGGTCTGTTACATGAATAAACTAAATATAGGTGATCCATCAGATAAAGAAATGGTTTGTTGCATGAATTAACTAAATGCAGGTGAGACATTAGATTAGGGAGTAGTCTGTTATATGAATTAACTAAATGTAGGTGAGCCTTTAGATGAAGAAATTGTCTGTTACATGAATTAACTAAATGTAGTTGAGCCATCAGATTAGGATGCAGCCTGTTACATGAACTAACTAAATGTAGCTGAGCCATCAGATAAAATATGGTCTGTTACACAAATTAACTAAATGTAGATGAGCCTTCAGATTAGGGAGTAGTCTGTTACATGAACTAACTAAATGTAGGTGAGATAATAGATTAGGAAGCAGTTTATAACATGAACAAACTAAATGTAGGTGAGCCATCAGATTAGGGAGTAGTTTGTTACATGAACTAACTAAATGTAGGTGAGCCATCAGATTAGGGAGTAGTCTGTTACATGAACTAAATGTAGGTGAGCCAATAGATTAGGAAGCAGTCTGTTACATGAATTAAATAATGTAGGTAAACCATCAGATTAGAAAGCAGTCTGTTACATGACTTAACTAACTGTAGGTAAACCATCAGATTAGGAAGCACTCTGTTACATGAACTAACTAAATGTAGGTGAGTCATCAGATTAAGACACAGTTTGTTACACGAATTAACTAAATGTAAGTGAGTCATCAGATTAGACAGCAGTCTGTTACATGAATTAACTAAATGTAGGTGTTCATCAGATAAAGAAATGGTCTGTTACATGAATTAACTAATTGTACATGAGCCATCAGATTAGAAAGCAGTCTGTTACATGAATTAACTAACTGCAGGTGAACCATCAGATTAGGAAGCAGTTTGTTACATGAACTAACTAAATGTAGGTGAGCCATCAGATTAGGGAGTAGTCTGTTACATGAAATAACTAAATGTAGGTGAGCCATCACATTAGGTAGTAGTCTGTTACATGAACTAACTAAATGTAGGTGAGCCAGTAGATTAGGAAGCATTCTGTTACATGAATTAACTAATGTAGGTAAACCATCAGATTAGAAAGCAGTCTGCTCCATGGATTAACTAAATGTAGGTGAGTCATTAGATTAGGAAGCAGTTTGTTACATGAATTTAACTAAATGTAGGTGAGTCACCAGATTAGGAAGCAGTCTGTTACATGAATAAACTAAATCTAGGTGAGACATCAGATACAGAAATGATCTGTTACATGAATTAACTAAATGTAGGTGAGCCATCAGATTAGAAAGAGTCTGCCACATGAACTAAATAAATATATGTGAGCCATCAGATTAGGAAGTAGTCTGTTACATTAATTAACTAAATGTAGGCAAGCCATCAGATTAGGAAGCAATCTGTTATATGAACTTGATAAATGTAGGTGAGCCATCACATTAGGAAGCAGTCTGTTACATGAAATTACTAAGTGCAGGTAAGACATGAGATTAGGAAGCAGCCTACTACATGAATTAACTAAATGTAGGTGATACATCAGATAAAGAAATGGTCTGTTACATGAATAAACTAAATATATGTGATCCATCAGATAAAGAAATGGTTTGTTACATGAATTAACTAAATGTAGGTGAGACATCAGATTAGGGAGCAGTCTGTTATATGAATTAACTAAATGTAGGTGAGCCTTTAGATGAAGAAATGGTCTGTTACATGAATTAACTAAATGTAAGTGAGCCATCAGATTAGGATGCAGTCTGTTACATGAACTAACTAAATGTAGCAGAGCCATCAGATAAAATATGGTCTGTTACATGAATTAACTAAATGTAGGTGAGCCTTCAGATTAGGGAGTAGTCTGTTACATGAACTAACTAAATGTAGGTGAGATATTAGATTAGGAAGCAGTTTGTTACATGAACGAACTAAATGTAGGTGAGCCATCAGATTAGGGAGTAGTTTGTTACATGAACTAACTAAATGTAGGTGAGCCATCAGATTAGGGAGTAGTCTGTTACATGAACTAAATGTAGGTGAGACATCAGATTAGGGAGTAGTCTGTTATATGAATTAACTAAATGTAGGTGAGCCTTTAGATGAAGAAATGGTCTGTTACATGACTTAACTAACTGTAGGTAAACCATCAGATTAGGAAGCACTCTGTTACATGAACTAACTAAATGTAGGTGAGTCATCAGATTAGGAAACAGTTTGTTACATGAATTAACTAAATGTAAGTGAGTCATCAGATTAGACAGCAGTCTGTTACATGAATTAACTAAATGTAGGTGTTCATCAGATAAAGAAATGGTATGTTATATGAATTAACTAATTGTACATGAGCCATCAGATGAGAAAGCAGTCTGTTACATGAATTAACTAACTGCATGTGAACCATCAGGTTAGGAAGCAGTTTGTTACATGAACTAACTAAATGTAGGCGAGCCATCAGATTAGGGAGAAGTCTGTTACATGAAATAACTAAATGTAGGTGAGCCATCACATTAGGTAGTAGTCTGTTACATGAACTAACTAAATGTAGGTGAGCCAGTAGATTAGGAAGCATTCTGTTACATGAATTAACTAATGTAGGTAAACCATCAGATTAGAAAGCAGTCTGCTCCATGGATTAACTAAATGCAGGTGAGTCATCAGATTAGGATGCAGTTTGTTACATGAATTTAACTTAATGTAGGTGAGTCACCAGATTAGGAAGCAGTCTGTTACATGAATAAACTAAATCTAGGTGAGACATCAGATACAGAAATTATCTGTTACATGAATTAACTAAATGTAGGTGACCCATCCGATAAATAAATGGTTTGTTACATGAATTAACTAAATGTAGGTGAGCCACCAGATTAGGAAGCAGTCTGTTACATGAACTAACTAAATGTAGGTGAGCCATCAGATTAGGAAGAGTCTGCCACATGAACTAAATAAATATAGGTGAGCCATCAGATTAGGAAGTAGTCTGTTACATTAATTAACTAAATGTAGGTAAGCCATCAGATTAGGAAGCAATCTGTTATATGAACTTGATAAATGTAGGTGAGTCATCACATTAGGAAGCGGTCTGTTACATGAATTAACTAAATGTATCTGAGCCATCAGATAAAGAAATGGTCTGTTACATGAATTAACTAAATGTAGGTGAGCCATCAGATTAGGAAGCAGTCTGTTACATGAATTAACTAAATGTAGGTGATACATCAGATAAAGAAATTGTCTGTTACATGAATAAACTAAATGTAGGTGAGTCATCAGATTAGGATGCAGCCTGTTACATGAACTAACTAAATGTAGCTGAGCCATCAGATAAAAAAATGGTCTGTTACATGAATTAACTAAATGTAGGTGAGCCTTCAGATTAGGGAGTAGTCTCTTACATGAACTAACTAAATGTAGGTGTGATAATAGATTAGGAAGCAGCCTGTTATATGAACTAACAAAATGTAGGTGGGCCATCTGATTAGGAATCAGTTTGTTACATGAACTAACTAAATGTAGGTTAGCCATCAGTTTAGAGAGTAGTCTGTTACATGAACTAAATGTAGGTGAGCCATTAGATTAGGAAGCAGTCTGTTACATGACTTAACTAACTGTAGGTAAACCATCAGATTAAGAGGCACTCTGTTATATGAACTTGATAAATGTAGGTGAGCCATCACATTAGGAAGCAGTCTGTTACATGAAATTACTAAGTGCAGGTAAGACATGAGATTAGGAAGCAGCCTACTACATGAATTAACTAAATGTAGGTGATACATCAGATAAAGAAATGGTCTGTTACATGAATAAACTAAATATAGGTGATCCATCAGATAAAGAAATGGTTTGTTACATGAATTAACTAAATGTAGGTGAGCCTTCAGATTAGGATGCAGCCTGTTACATGAACTAACTAAATGTAGCAGAGCCATCAGATAAAATATGGTCTGTTACATGAATTAACTAAATGTAGGTGAGCCTTCAGATTAGGGAGTAGTCTGTTACATGAACTAACTAAATGTAGGTGAGATATTAGATTAGGAAGCAGTTTGTTACATGAACGAACTAAATGTATGTGAGCCATCAGATTAGGGAGTAGTCTGTTATATGAATTAACTAAATGTAGGTGAGCCTTTAGATGAAGAAATGGTCTGTTACATGAATTAACTAAATGTAGGTGAGCCATCAGATTAGGATGCAGCCTGTTACATGAAGTAACTAAATGTAGCAGAGCCATCAGATAAAATATGGTCTGTTGCATGAATTAACTAAATGTAGGTGAGCCTTCAGATTAGGGAGTAGTCTGTTACATGAACTAACTAAATGTAGGTGAGATATTAGATTAGGAAGCAGTTTGTTACATGAACGAACTAAATGTAGGTGAGCCATCAGATTAAGGAGTAGTTTGTTACATGAACTAACTAAATGTAGGTGAGCCATCAGATTAGGGAGTAGTCTGTTACATGAACTAAATGTAGGTGAGACATCAGATTAGGGAGTAGTCTGTTATATGAATTAACTAAATGTAGGTGAGCCTTTAGATGAAGAAATGGTCTGTTACATGACTTAACTAACTGTAGGCAAACCATCAGATTAGGAAGCACTCTGTTACATGAACTAACTAAATGTAGGTGAGTCATCAGATTAGGAAACAGTTTGTTACATGAATTAACTAAATGTAAGTGAGTCATCAGATTAGACAGCAGTCTGTTACATGAATTAACTAAATGTAGGTGTTCATCAGATAAAGAAATGGTATGTTATATGAATTAACTAATTGCACATGAGCCATCAGATTAGAAAGCAGTCTGTTACATGAATTAACTAACTGCATGTGAACCATCAGGTTAGGAAGCAGTTTGTTACATGAACTAACTAAATGTAGGCGAGCCATCAGATTAGAGAGAAGTCTGTTACATGAAATAACTAAATGTAGGTGAGCCATCACATTAGGTAGTAGTCTGTTACATGAACTAACTAAATGTAGGTGAGCCAGTAGATTAGGAAGCATTCTGTTACATGAATTAACTAATGTAGGTAAACCATCAGATTAGAAAGCAGTCTGCTCCATGGATTAACTAAATGCAGGTGAGTCATCAGATTAGGATGCAGTTTGTTACATGAATTTAACTTAATGTAGGTGAGTCACCAGATTAGGAAGCAGTCTGTTACATGAATAAACTAAATCTAGGTGAGACATCAGATACAGAAATTATCTGTTACATGAATTAACTAAATGTAGGTGACCCATCCGATAAATAAATGGTTTGTTACATGAATTAACTAAATGTTGGTGAGCCACCAGATTAGGAAGCAGTCTGTTATATGAACTAACTAAATGTAGGTGAGCCATCAGATTAGGAAGAGTCTGCCACATGAACTAAATAAATATAGGTGAGCCATCAGATTAGGAAGTAGTCTGTTACATTAATTAACTAAATGTAGGTAAGCCATCAGATTAGGAAGCAATCTGTTATATGAACTTGATAAATGTAGGTGAGTCATCACATTAAGAAGCGGTCTGTTACATGAATTAACTAAATGTATCTGAGCCATCAGATAAAGAAATGGTCTGTTACATGAATTAACTAAATGTAGGTGAGCCATCAGATTAGGAAGCAGTCTGTTACATGAATTAACTAAATGTAGGTGATACATCAGATAAAGAAATTGTCTGTTACATGAATTAACTAAATATAGGTGATCCATCAGATAAAGAAATGGTTTGTTACATAAATTAACTAAATGTAGGTGAGCCATCAGATTAGGGAGTAGTCTGTTATATGAACTAACTAAATGTAGGTGAGCCTTTAGATGAAGAAATAGTCTTTTACATGAATTAACTAAATGTAGGCGAGCCATCAGATTAAGAAGCAGCCTGTTACATGAACTAACTAAATGTAGCTGAGCCATCAGATAAAGGAATGGTCTGTTACATGAATTAACTAAATGTAGGTGAGCCATCAGATTAGGGAGTAGTCTGTTACATGAACTAACTAAATGTAAATGAGATCATAGATTAGGAAGCAGTTTGTTACATGAACTAACTAAATGTAGGTGAGCCATCAGATTAGGGAGTAGTTTGTTACATGAACTAACTAAATGTAGGTGAGCCATCAGATTAGAGAGTAGTCTGTTACATGAACTAAATGTAGGTGAGCCATTAGATTAGGAAGCAGTCTGTTACATGACTTAACTAACTGTAGGTAAACCATCAGATTAAGAGGCACTCTGTTATATGAACTAACTAAATGTAGGTGAGTCATCAGATTAGGAAACAGTTTGTTACATGAATTAACTAAATGTAAGTGAGTCATCAGATTAGACAGCAGTCTGTTACATGAATTAACTAAATGTAAGTGTTCATCAGATAAAGAAATAGTCTGTTACATGAATTAACTAATTATACATGAGCCATCAGATTAGAAAGCAGTCTGTTACATGAATTAACTAACTGTAGGTGAACCATCAGATTAGGAAGCAGTTTGTTACATGAACTAACTAAATGTAGGTGAGCCATCAGATTAGGGAGTAGTCTGTTACATGAACTAACAGAATGTAGGTGAGCCATCACATTAGGGAGTAGTCTGTTACATGAACTAACTAAATGTAGGTGAGTCAATACATTAGGAAGCAGTCTGTTACATGAACTAACTAAATGTAAGTCAGCCATCAGATTATGGAGCAGTCTGTTACATGAACTAACTAAATGTAGGTGAGCCAGTAGATTAGGAAGCATTCTGTTACATGAATTAACTAATGTAGGTAAAGCATCAGATTAGAAAGCAGTCTGTTACATGAATTTAACTAAATGTAGGTGAGTCAACAGATTAGGAAGCAGTCTGTTACATGAATTAACTAAATCTAGGTGAGACATCAGATAAAAAATGTCTATTACATGAATTAACTAAATGTAGGTGATCCATCAGATACAGAAATGGCTTGTTATATGAATTAACTAAATGTAGGTGAGCCGTCAGATTCGGAAGCAGTCTGTTACATGAACTAACGAAATGTAGGTGAGCCATCAGATTAGGAAGAGTCTGCCACATGAACTAATTAATTATAGGTGAGCCGTCAGACTAGGAAGCAGTCTGTTACATGAACTCACTAAATGTAGGTGAGCCATCAGATAAATAAATGGTCTATTACACAAATTAACTAAATGTAGATGAGCCATCAGATTAGGAAGCAGTCTGTTACATGAAATAACTAAGTGCAGGTAAGACATCAGATTAGAAAGCAGCCTGTTACATGAATTAACTAAATGTAGGTGAGACATCAGATAAAGAAATGGTCTGTTACATGAATTAACTAAATGTAGGCAATCCATCAGATAAAGATATAGTCTGTTACATGAATTAACTAAATGTAGGTGAGCCATCAGATTAGGAAGAGTCTTAGGAAGGAAGATTAGCAAGAGGTTCTCCAGTTCGATTCTTGGCTGGGGTGCCTTCTGTGTGGAGTTTGCATGTTCTCCCTGTGTTCACGTGGGTTTCCTCCAGGTACTCCGGTTTCCTCCCACATTCTAAAGACATGCTTCTGGAGCATTTCTCCCCGGGCCTCCTCTGAAAACAGGATCTGTGATACCTAGTCGGACTTTCCCGGTCAACAAATGTTAAATAAATAAAATAAAATAAATAAATAAATAAAAATAAAATAAATAAACTAAATAAATATAGATGAGCCATCAGACTAGCTAAATGTAGGTGAGCCATCACATTAGGAAGCGGTCTGTTACATGAATTAACTAAATGCATCTGAGCCATCAGATAAAGAAATGGTCTGTTACATGGATTAACTAAATGTAGGTGAGCCATCAGATTAGGAAGCAGTCTGTTGAATGAATTAATTAAATGTAGGTGAGCCATCAGATTAGGAAGCAGTCTGTTACATGAAATAACTAAGTGCAGGTAAGACATCAGATTAGGAAGCAGCCTGCTACATTAATTAAATAAATGTAGGTGAGACATCAGATAAAGAAATGGTCTGTTACATGAATTAACTAAATATAGATGATCTATCAGATAAAGAAATGTTTTTTACATAAATTAACTAAATGTAGATGAGCCATCCGATTAGGGAGTAGTCTGTTATATGAACTAACTAAATGTAGGTGAGCCATTAGATGAAGAAATGGTCTGTTACATTAATTAACTAAATGTAGGTGAGCCATCAGATTAGAAAGCAGCCTGTTACATGAACTAACAAAATGTAACTGAGCCATCAGATAAAGAAATGGTCTGTTAGATGAACTAATTAATTGTAGGTGAGCCATCATATTAGGGAGTAGTCGGTTATATGAACTAACTAAATGTAGGTGAGCCATTAGAGAAAGAAATGGTCTGCTACATGAATTAACTAAATGTAGGTGAGCCATCAGATTAGGAAGCAGTCTGTTACATGAACTAACTAAATGTAGGTGAGCCATCAGATTAGGAAGAGTCTGCCACATGAACTAAATAAATATAGGTGAGCCATCAGATTAGGAAGTAGTCTGTTACATTAATTAACTAAATGTAGGTAAGCCATCAGATTAGGAAGCAATCTGTTATATGAACTTGATAAATGTAGGTGAGTCATCACATTAGGAAGCGGTCTGTTACATGAATTAACTAAATGTATCTGAGCCATCAGATAAAGAAATGGTCTGTTACATGAATTAACTAAATGTAGGTGAGCCATCAGATTAGGAAGCAGTCTGTTACATGAATTAACTAAATGTAGGTGATACATCAGATAAAGAAATTGTCTGTTACATGAATAAACTAAATGTAGGTGAGTCATCAGATTAGGATGCAGCCTGTTACATGAACTAACTAAATGTAGCTGAGCCATCAGATAAAAAAATGGTCTGTTACATGAATTAACTAAATGTAGGTGAGCCTTCAGATTAGGGAGTAGTCTGTTACATGAACTAACTAAATGTAGGTGTGATAATAGATTAGGAAGCAGTTTGTTACATGAACTAACTAAATGTAGGCGAGCCATCAGATTAGGGAGTAGTTTGTTACATGAACTAACTAAATGTAGGTGAGCCATCAGATTAGGGAGTAGTCTGTTACATGAACTAAATGTAGGTGAGCCATTAGATTAGGAAGCAGTCTGTTACATGACTTAACTAACTGTAGGTAAACCATCAGATTAAGAGGCACTCTGTTATATGAACTTGATAAATGTAGGTGAGCCATCACATTAGGAAGCAGTCTGTTACATGAAATTACTAAGTGCAGGTAAGACATGAGATTAGGAAGCAGCCTACTACATGAATTAACTAAATGTAGGTGATACATCAGATAAAGAAATGGTCTGTTACATGAATAAACTAAATATAGGTGATCCATCAGATAAATAAATGGTTTGTTACATGAATTAACTAAATGTAGGTGAGCCTTCAGATTAGGATGCAGCCTGTTACATGAACTAACTAAATGTAGCAGAGCCATCAGATAAAATATGGTCTGTTACATGAATTAACTAAATGTAGGTGAGCCTTCAGATTAGGGAGTAGTCTGTTACATGAACTAACTAAATGTAGGTGAGATATTAGATTGGGAAGCAGTTTGTTACATGAACGAACTAAATGTATGTGAGCCATCAGATTAGGGAGTAGTCTGTTATATGAATTAACTAAATGTAGGTGAGCCTTTAGATGAAGAAATGGTCTGTTACATGAATTAACTAAATGTAGGTGAGCCATCAGATTAGGATGCAGCCTGTTACATGAAGTAACTAAATGTAGCAGAGCCATCAGATAAAATATGGTCTGTTGCATGAATTAACTAAATGTAGGTGAGCCTTCAGATTAGGGAGTAGTCTGTTACATGAACTAACTAAATGTAGGTGAGATATTAGATTAGGAAGCAGTTTGTTACATGAACGAACTAAATGTAGGTGAGCCATCAGATTAAGGAGTAGTTTGTTACATGAACTAACTAAATGTAGGTGAGCCATCAGATTAGGGAGTAGTCTGTTACATGAACTAAATGTAGGTGAGACATCAGATTAGGGAGTAGTCTGTTATATGAATTAACTAAATGTAGGTGAGCCTTTAGATGAAGAAATGGTCTGTTACATGACTTAACTAACTGTAGGTAAACCATCAGATTAGGAAGCACTCTGTTACATGAACTAACTAAATGTAGGTGAGTCATCAGATTAGGAAACAGTTTGTTACATGAATTAACTAAATGTAAGTGAGTCATCAGATTAGACAGCAGTCTGTTACATGAATTAACTAAATGTAGGTGTTCATCAGATAAAGAAATGGTATGTTATATGAATTAACTAATTGTACATGAGCCATCAGATTAGAAAGCAGTTTGTTACATGAATTAACTAACTGCATGTGAACCATCAGATTAGGAAGCAGTTTGTTACATGAACTAACTAAATGTAGGTGAGCCATCAGATTAGGGAGAAGTCTGTTACATGAAATAACTAAATGTAGGTGAGCCATCACATTAGGTAGTAGTCTGTTACATGAACTAACTAAATGTAGGTGAGCCAGTAGATTAGGAAGCATTCTGTTACATGAATTAACTAATGTAGGTAAACCATCAGATTAGAAAGCAGTCTGCTCCATGGATTAACTAAATGCAGGTGAGTCATCAGATTAGGATGCAGTTTGTTACATGAATTTAACTTAATGTAGGTGAGTCACCAGATTAGGAAGCAGTCTGTTACATGAATAAACTAAATCTAGGTGAGACATCAGATACAGAAATTATCTGTTACATGAATTAACTAAATGTAGGTGACCCATCCGATAAATAAATGGTTTGTTACATGAATTAACTAAATGTTGGTGAGCCACCAGATTAGGAAGCAGTCTGTTATATGAACTAACTAAATGTAGGTGAGCCATCAGATTAGGAAGAGTCTGCCACATGAACTAAATAAATATAGGTGAGCCATCAGATTAGGAAGTAGTCTGTTACATTAATTAACTAAATGTAGGTAAGCCATCAGATTAGGAAGCAATCTGTTATATGAACTTGATAAATGTAGGTGAGTCATCACATTAAGAAGCGGTCTGTTACATGAATTAACTAAATGTATCTGAGCCATCAGATAAAGAAATGGTCTGTTACATGAATTAACTAAATGTAGGTGAGCCATCAGATTAGGAAGCAGTCTGTTACATGAATTAACTAAATGTAGGTGATACATCAGATAAAGAAATTGTCTGTTACATGAATAAACTAAATATAGGTGATCCATCAGATAAAGAAATGGTTTGTTACATGAATTAACTAAATGTAGGTGAGACATCAGATTAGGGAGTAGTCTGTTATATGAATTAACTAAATGTAGGTGAGCCTTTAGATGAAGAAATGGTCTGTTACATGAATTAACTAAATGTAGGTGAGTCATCAGATTAGGATGCAGCCTGTTACATGAACTAACTAAATGTAGCTGAGCCATCAGATAAAAAAATGGTCTGTTACATGAATTAACTAAATGTAGGTGAGCCTTCAGATTAGGGAGTAGTCTGTTACATGAACTAACTAAATGTAGGTGTGATAATAGATTAGGAAGCAGTTTGTTACATGAACTAACTAAATGTAGGCGAGCCATCAGATTAGGGAGTAGTTTGTTACATGAACTAACTAAATGTAGGTGAGCCATCAGATTAGAGAGTAGTCTGTTACATGAACTAAATGTAGGTGAGCCATTAGATTAGGAAGCAGTCTGTTACATGACTTAACTAACTGTAGGTAAACCATCAGATTAAGAGGCACTCTGTTATATGAACTAACTAAATGTAGGTGAGTCATCAGATTAGGAAACAGTTTGTTACATGAATTAACTAAATGTAAGTGAGTCATCAGATTAGACAGCAGTCTGTTACATGAATTAACTAAATGTAAGTGTTCATCAGATAAAGAAATAGTCTGTTACATGAATTAACTAATTATACATGAGCCGTCAGATTAGAAAGCAGTCTGTTACATGAATTAACTAACTGTAGGTGAACCATCAGATTAGGAAGCAGTTTGTTACATGAACTAACTAAATGTAGGTGAGCCATCAGATTAGGGAGTAGTCTGTTACATGAACTAACAGAATGTAGGTGAGCCATCACATTAGGGAGTAGTCTGTTACATGAACTAACTAAATGTAGGTGAGTCAATACATTAGGAAGCAGTCTGTTACATGAACTAACTAAATGTAAGTCAGCCATCAGATTATGGAGCAGTCTGTTACATGAACTAACTAAATGTAGGTGAGCCAGTAGATTAGGAAGCATTCTGTTACATGAATTAACTAATGTAGGTAAAGCATCAGATTAGAAAGCAGTCTGTTACATGAATTTAACTAAATGTAGGTGAGTCAACAGATTAGGAAGCAGTCTGTTACATGAATTAACTAAATCTAGGTGAGACATCAGATAAAAAATGTCTATTACATGAATTAACTAAATGTAGGTGATCCATCAGATACAGAAATGGCTTGTTATATGAATTAACTAAATGTAGGTGAGCCGTCAGATTCGAAGCAGTCTGTTACATGAACTAACGAAATGTAGGTGAGCCATCAGATTAGGAAGAGTCTGCCACATGAACTAATTAATTATAGGTGAGCCGTCAGACTAGGAAGCAGTCTGTTACATGAACTCACTAAATGTAGGTGAGCCATCAGATAAATAAATGGTCTATTACACAAATTAACTAAATGTAGATGAGCCATCAGATTAGGAAGCAGTCTGTTACATGAAATAACTAAGTGCAGGTAAGACATCAGATTAGAAAGCAGCCTGTTACATGAATTAACTAAATGTAGGTGAGACATCAGATAAAGAAATGGTCTGTTACATGAATTAACTAAATGTAGGCAATCCATCAGATAAAGATATAGTCTGTTACATTAATTAACTAAATGTAGGTGAGCCATCAGATTAGGAAGAGTCTTAGGAAGGAAGATTAGCAAGAGGTTCTCCAGTTCGATTCTTGGCTGGGGTGCCTTCTGTGTGGAGTTTGCATGTTCTCCCTGTGTTCACGTGGGTTTCCTCCAGGTACTCCGGTTTCCTCCCACATTCTAAAGACATGCTTCTGGAGCATTTCTCCCCGGGCCTCCTCTGAAAACAGGATCTGTGATACCTAGTCGGACTTTCCCGGTCAACAAATGTTAAATAAATAAAATAAAATAAATAAATAAATAAAAATAAAATAAATAAACTAAATAAATATAGATGAGCCATCAGACTAGCTAAATGTAGGTGAGCCATCACATTAGGAAGCGGTCTGTTACATGAATTAACTAAATGCATCTGAGCCATCAGATAAAGAAATGGTCTGTTACATGGATTAACTAAATGTAGGTGAGCCATCAGATTAGGAAGCAGTCTGTTGAATGAATTAATTAAATGTAGGTGAGCCATCAGATTAGGAAGCAGTCTGTTACATGAAATAACTAAGTGCAGGTAAGACATCAGATTAGGAAGCAGCCTGCTACATTAATTAAATAAATGTAGGTGAGACATCAGATAAAGAAATGGTCTGTTACATGAATTAACTAAATATAGATGATCTATCAGATAAAGAAATGTTTTTTACATAAATTAACTAAATGTAGATGAGCCATCCGATTAGGGAGTAGTCTGTTATATGAACTAACTAAA
The DNA here is from genome assembly GCF_019279795.1 of Protopterus annectens. Classification (NCBI taxonomy): domain Eukaryota; kingdom Metazoa; phylum Chordata; order Ceratodontiformes; family Protopteridae; genus Protopterus; species Protopterus annectens. Next base: position 1,047,399,953 of record NC_056737.1, on the reverse strand, counting down.
TGTAGGTGAGCCATTAGATGAAGAAATGGTCTGTTACATTAATTAACTAAATGTAGGTGAGCCATCAGATTAGAAAGCAGCCTGTTACATGAACTAACAAAATGTAACTGAGCCATCAGATAAAGAAATGGTCTGTTAGATGAACTAATTAATTGTAGGTGAGCCATCATATTAGGGAGTAGTCGGTTATATGAACTAACTAAATGTAGGTGAGCCATTAGAGAAAGAAATGGTCTGCTACATGAATTAACTAAATGTAGGTGAGCCATCAGATTAGGAAGCAGTCTGTTACATGAACTAACTAAATGTAGGTGAGCCATCAGATTAGGAAGAGTCTGCCACATGAACTAAATAAATATAGGTGAGCCATCAGATTAGGAAGTAGTCTGTTACATTAATTAACTAAATGTAGGTAAGCCATCAGATTAGGAAGCAATCTGTTATATGAACTTGATAAATGTAGGTGAGTCATCACATTAGGAAGCGGTCTGTTACATGAATTAACTAAATGTATCTGAGCCATCAGATAAAGAAATGGTCTGTTACATGAATTAACTAAATGTAGGTGAGCCATCAGATTAGGAAGCAGTCTGTTACATGAATTAACTAAATGTAGGTGATACATCAGATAAAGAAATTGTCTGTTACATGAATAAACTAAATGTAGGTGAGTCATCAGATTAGGATGCAGCCTGTTACATGAACTAACTAAATGTAGCTGAGCCATCAGATAAAAAAATGGTCTGTTACATGAATTAACTAAATGTAGGTGAGCCTTCAGATTAGGGAGTAGTCTGTTACATGAACTAACTAAATGTAGGTGTGATAATAGATTAGGAAGCAGTTTGTTACATGAACTAACTAAATGTAGGCGAGCCATCAGATTAGGGAGTAGTTTGTTACATGAACTAACTAAATGTAGGTGAGCCATCAGATTAGGGAGTAGTCTGTTACATGAACTAAATGTAGGTGAGCCATTAGATTAGGAAGCAGTCTGTTACATGACTTAACTAACTGTAGGTAAACCATCAGATTAAGAGGCACTCTGTTATATGAACTTGATAAATGTAGGTGAGCCATCACATTAGGAAGCAGTCTGTTACATGAAATTACTAAGTGCAGGTAAGACATGAGATTAGGAAGCAGCCTACTACATGAATTAACTAAATGTAGGTGATACATCAGATAAAGAAATGGTCTGTTACATGAATAAACTAAATATAGGTGATCCATCAGATAAAGAAATGGTTTGTTACATGAATTAACTAAATGTAGGTGAGCCTTCAGATTAGGATGCAGCCTGTTACATGAACTAACTAAATGTAGCAGAGCCATCAGATAAAATATGGTCTGTTACATGAATTAACTAAATGTAGGTGAGCCTTCAGATTAGGGAGTAGTCTGTTACATGAACTAACTAAATGTAGGTGAGATATTAGATTGGGAAGCAGTTTGTTACATGAACGAACTAAATGTATGTGAGCCATCAGATTAGGGAGTAGTCTGTTATATGAATTAACTAAATGTAGGTGAGCCTTTAGATGAAGAAATGGTCTGTTACATGAATTAACTAAATGTAGGTGAGCCATCAGATTAGGATGCAGCCTGTTACATGAAGTAACTAAATGTAGCAGAGCCATCAGATAAAATATGGTCTGTTGCATGAATTAACTAAATGTAGGTGAGCCTTCAGATTAGGGAGTAGTCTGTTACATGAACTAACTAAATGTAGGTGAGATATTAGATTAGGAAGCAGTTTGTTACATGAACGAACTAAATGTAGGTGAGCCATCAGATTAAGGAGTAGTTTGTTACATGAACTAACTAAATGTAGGTGAGCCATCAGATTAGGGAGTAGTCTGTTACATGAACTAAATGTAGGTGAGACATCAGATTAGGGAGTAGTCTGTTATATGAATTAACTAAATGTAGGTGAGCCTTTAGATGAAGAAATGGTCTGTTACATGACTTAACTAACTGTAGGTAAACCATCAGATTAGGAAGCACTCTGTTACATGAACTAACTAAATGTAGGTGAGTCATCAGATTAGGAAACAGTTTGTTACATGAATTAACTAAATGTAAGTGAGTCATCAGATTAGACAGCAGTCTGTTACATGAATTAACTAAATGTAGGTGTTCATCAGATAAAGAAATGGTATGTTATATGAATTAACTAATTGTACATGAGCCATCAGATTAGAAAGCAGTTTGTTACATGAATTAACTAACTGCATGTGAACCATCAGATTAGGAAGCAGTTTGTTACATGAACTAACTAAATGTAGGTGAGCCATCAGATTAGGGAGAAGTCTGTTACATGAAATAACTAAATGTAGGTGAGCCATCACATTAGGTAGTAGTCTGTTACATGAACTAACTAAATGTAGGTGAGCCAGTAGATTAGGAAGCATTCTGTTACATGAATTAACTAATGTAGGTAAACCATCAGATTAGAAAGCAGTCTGCTCCATGGATTAACTAAATGCAGGTGAGTCATCAGATTAGGATGCAGTTTGTTACATGAATTTAACTTAATGTAGGTGAGTCACCAGATTAGGAAGCAGTCTGTTACATGAATAAACTAAATATAGGTGAGACATCAGATACAGAAATTATCTGTTACATGAATTAACTAAATGTAGGTGACCCATCCGATAAATAAATGGTTTGTTACATGAATTAACTAAATGTTGGTGAGCCACCAGATTAGGAAGCAGTCTGTTATATGAACTAACTAAATGTAGGTGAGCCATCAGATTAGGAAGAGTCTGCCACATGAACTAAATAAATATAGGTGAGCCATCAGATTAGGAAGTAGTCTGTTATATTAATTAACTAAATGTAGGTAAGCCATCAGATTAGGAAGCAATCTGTTATATGAACTTGATAAATGTAGGTGAGTCATCACATTAAGAAGCGGTCTGTTACATGAATTAACTAAATGTATCTGAGCCATGAGATAAAGAAATGGTCTGTTACATGAATTAACTAAATGTAGGTGAGCCATCAGATTAGGAAGCAGTCTGTTACATGAATTAACTAAATGTAGGTGATACATCAGATAAAGAAATTGTCTGTTACATGAATAAACTAAATATAGGTGATCCATCAGATAAAGAAATGGTTTGTTACATGAATTAACTAAATGTAGGTGAGACATCAGATTAGGGAGTAGTCTGTTATATGAATTAACTAAATGTAGGTGAGCCTTTAGATGAAGAAATGGTCTGTTACATGAATTAACTAAATGTAGGTGAGTCATCAGATTAGGATGCAGCCTGTTACATGAACTAACTAAATGTAGCTGAGCCATCAGATAAAAAAATGGTCTGTTACATGAATTAACTAAATGTAGGTGAGCCTTCAGATTAGGGAGTAGTCTGTTACATGAACTAACTAAATGTAGGTGTGATAATAGATTAGGAAGCAGTTTGTTACATGAACTAACTAAATGTAGGCGAGCCATCAGATTAGGGAGTAGTTTGTTACATGAACTAACTAAATGTAGGTGAGCCATCAGATTAGAGAGTAGTCTGTTACATGAACTAAATGTAGGTGAGCCATTAGATTAGGAAGCAGTCTGTTACATGACTTAACTAACTGTAGGTAAACCATCAGATTAAGAGGCACTCTGTTATATGAACTAACTAAATGTAGGTGAGTCATCAGATTAGGAAACAGTTTGTTACATGAATTAACTAAATGTAAGTGAGTCATCAGATTAGACAGCAGTCTGTTACATGAATTAACTAAATGTAAGTGTTCATCAGATAAAGAAATAGTCTGTTACATGAATTAACTAATTATACATGAGCCATCAGATTAGAAATCAGTCTGTTACATGAATTAACTAACTGTAGGTGAACCATCAGATTAGGAAGCAGTTTGTTACATGAACTAACTAAATGTAGGTGAGCCATCAGATTAGGGAGTAGTCTGTTACATGAACTAACAGAATGTAGGTGAGCCATCACATTAGGGAGTAGTCTGTTACATGAACTAACTAAATGTAGGTGAGTCAATACATTAGGAAGCAGTCTGTTACATGAACTAACTAAATGTAAGTCAGCCATCAGATTATGGAGCAGTCTGTTACATGAACTAACTAAATGTAGGTGAGCCAGTAGATTAGGAAGCATTCTGTTACATGAATTAACTAATGTAGGTAAAGCATCAGATTAGAAAGCAGTCTGTTACATGAATTTAACTAAATGTAGGTGAGTCAACAGATTAGGAAGCAGTCTGTTACATGAATTAACTAAATCTAGGTGAGACATCAGATAAAAAATGTCTATTACATGAATTAACTAAATGTAGGTGATCCATCAGATACAGAAATGGCTTGTTATATGAATTAACTAAATGTAGGTGAGCCGTCAGATTCGCACGCCGTCTGTTACATGAACTAACGAAATGTAGGTGAGCCATCAGATTAGGAAGAGTCTGCCACATGAACTAATTAATTATAGGTGAGCCAGACTAGGAAGCAGTCTGTTACATGAACTCACTAAATGTAGGTGAGCCATCAGATAAATAAATGGTCTATTACACAAATTAACTAAATGTAGATGAGCCATCAGATTAGGAAGCAGTCTGTTACATGAAATAACTAAGTGCAGGTAAGACATCAGATTAGAAAGCAGCCTGTTACATGAATTAACTAAATGTAGGTGAGACATCAGATAAAGAAATGGTCTGTTACATGAATTAACTAAATGTAGGCAATCCATCAGATAAAGATATAGTCTGTTACATGAATTAACTAAATGTAGGTGAGCCATCAGATTAGGAAGAGTCTTAGGAAGGAAGATTAGCAAGAGGTTCTCCAGTTCGATTCTTGGCTGGGGTGCCTTCTGTGTGGAGTTTGCATGTTCTCCCTGTGTTCACGTGGGTTTCCTCCAGGTACTCCGGTTTCCTCCCACATTCTAAAGACATGCTTCTGGAGCATTTCTCGCGGGCCTCCTCTGAAAACAGGATCTGTGATACCTAGTCGGACTTTCCCGGTCAACAAATGTTAAATAAATAAAATAAAATAAATAAATAAATAAAAATAAAATAAATAAACTAAATAAATATAGATGAGCCATCAGACTAGCTAAATGTAGGTGAGCCATCACATTAGGAAGCGGTCTGTTACATGAATTAACTAAATGCATCTGAGCCATCAGATAAAGAAATGGTCTGTTACATGGATTAACTAAATGTAGGTGAGCCATCAGATTAGGAAGCAGTCTGTTGAATGAATTAATTAAATGTAGGTGAGCCATCAGATTAGGAAGCAGTCTGTTACATGAAATAACTAAGTGCAGGTAAGACATCAGATTAGGAAGCAGCCTGCTACATTAATTAAATAAATGTAGGTGAGACATCAGATAAAGAAATGGTCTGTTACATGAATTAACTAAATATAGATGATCTATCAGATAAAGAAATGTTTTTTACATAAATTAACTAAATGTAGATGAGCCATCCGATTAGGGAGTAGTCTGTTATATGAACTAACTAAATGTAGGTGAGCCATTAGATGAAGAAATGGTCTGTTACATTAATTAACTAAATGTAGGTGAGCCATCAGATTAGAAAGCAGCCTGTTACATGAACTAACAAAATGTAACTGAGCCATCAGATAAAGAAATGGTCTGTTAGATGAACTAATTAATTGTAGGTGAGCCATCATATTAGGGAGTAGTCGGTTATATGAACTAACTAAATGTAGGTGAGCCATTAGAGAAAGAAATGGTCTGCTACATGAATTAACTAAATGTAGGTGAGCCATCAGATTAGGAAGCAGTCTGTTACATGAAATAACTAAGTGCAGGTAAGACATCAGATTAGGAAGCAGCCTGTTACATGAATGAACTAAATATAGGTGAGACATCAGATAAAGAAATGGTCTGTTACATGAATTAACTAAATGTAGACGATCCATTAGATAAAGATATTGTCTGTTACATGAATTAATTAAATGTAGGTGAGCCATCAGATTAGGAAGCAGTCTGTTGCATGAAGTAATTAAATGTAGGTGAGCCATCAGATTAGGAAGCAGTCTGCCACATGAACTAAATAAATGTAGGTGAGCAGTCAGATTATGAAGGGGTCTGTAACATGAATCAACTAAATGTAGGTGAGCCATCAGATTAGGAAGCAGTCTTTTACATGAACTAAATAAAAGTAGGTAAATCATCAGATTATGATGCAGTGTGTTACATGATTTAACTAAATGTTGGTGGGCCATCAGATTAGGGAGTAGTCTGTTACATTAATTAACTAAATGTAGGTGAGCCATGCAATAAAGATTAGGTCTGTTGAGTTAATTAACTAAATGAAGTTTATCCATCAGGTAAATAAATGGTCTGTTATATGAATTAACTAAATGTAGGTGATCCATCAGATAAAAATGGTTTCTTGCATGAATTAAATAAATGTAGGTGATCCATCAGATAAATAAATGGTCTGTTACATGAATTAACTAAATGTAGGTGAGCCATCAGATGAGGAAGCAGTCTGTTACACGAAGTAACTAATGTAGGTGATCCATCTGATAAAGAAATGGTCTGTGACATGAATCAACTAAATGTAGGTGAGCCATCAGATTAGGAAGCAGTCTTTTACATGAATTAAATAAATGTAGGTAAATCATCAGATTAGGAAGCAGTGTGTTACATGATTTAACTAAATGTTGGTGAGTCATACGATAAAGAAATAGCCTGTTGTTTGAATGAACTACATGTAGGTGATCTATCTGGTAAAGAAATGGTCTGTTACATGAATTAACTAAATGTAGATGAGCCATCAGATGAGGAAGCAGTCTGTTACATGAACTAACTAATGTAGGTGATCCATCTGATAATGAAATGGTCTGTTACATGAATTAAGCAACTGTAGGTGAGCCATCAGATTAGGAAGCAGTCTGCCACATGAACTAAATAAATGTAGATGAGCAGTCAGATTATGTAGCGGTCTGTAACATGCATCAACTAAATGTAGGTGAGGCATCAGATTAGGAACCAGTCTTTTACATCAACTAACGAAATGTAGGTAAATCATCAGGTTAGGAAGCAGTGTGTTACACGATTTAACTAAATGTAGGTGAGCCATCAGATTAGGGAGTAGTCTGTTACATTAATTAACTAAATGTAGGTGAGCCATGTGATAAAGAAATGGTCTGTTGTTTGAATGAACTAAATGTAGGTGAGCCATCAGATAAAGAAATGGCCTGTTACATGAATTAACTAAATGTAGGTGATCCATCAAATAAATAAATGGTTTGTTGCATGAATTAACTAAATGTAGGTGATCCATCAGACAAATAAATCGTCTGTTACATGAGTTAACTAAATGTAGGTGAGCCATCCAATTGGAAAGCAGTCTGTTACATGAACTAACTAAATGTAGGTGAGTAAGCAGCTTGGGACACCGTCTGTTACATGACTTAACTAAATGTACGTGAGCCATCAGATTAGGAAATAGAGTTAACTAAATGTAGGTGAGCCATCATATTAGAAAACTGTCTGTTACATGAATCAACTAAATGTAGGTGAGCCATCAGATTAGGAAGTATTCTGTTACATGAACTAACTAAATGTAGGTGAACCATCGGATTAGAAAGCAACCTGTTACATGAATTAACTAAATGTAGGTGAGCATTAGATAAAGAAATAGTCTGTTACATGAATTAACTAAATGTAGGTGAGCCATCAGATTAGGAAGCAGTCTGTTACATGAACTAACTAAATGTAGGTGAGCCATCAGATTAGGAAGCAGTCTGTTACATGAAATAACTAAGTGCAGGTAAGACATCAGATTAGGAAGCAGTCTGTTACATGAATTAACTAAATGTAGGTGATCCATCAGATAAAAAATGGTCTGTTACACGAATTAACTAAATGTAGGTTAAATAACAGATTAGGAAGCAGTCTGTTGCATTAACTAACTAAATGTAGGTGAGCCATCAGACGAGGAAGCAGTATGTTACATGAACTAACTAATGTAGGTGATCCATCTGATAATGAAATGGCCTGTTACATGAATTAAGTAACTGTAGATGAGCCATCAGATTAGGAAGCAGTCTGCCACATGAACTAAATAAATGTAGGTGAGCAGTCAGATTATGAAGCTGTCTGTAACATGAATCAACTAAATGTAGGAGAGCCATCAGATTAGGAAGCAGTCTTTTACATCAACTAATGAAATGTAGGTAAATCATCAGATAAGGAAGCAGTGTGTTACATGATTTAACTAAATGTAGGTTAGCCATCAGATTAGGGAGTATTCTGTTAAATTAATTAACTAAATGTAGGTGAGCAATGCGATAAAGAAATAGTCTGTTGTTTGAATGAACTAAATGTAGGTGATCCATCTGGTAAAGAAATGGTCTGTTACATGAATTAACTAAATGTAGGTAAGCCATCAGGTAAAGAAATGGCCTGTTACATGAATTAACTAAATGTAGGTGATCCATCAAATAAATAAATAGTTTGTTGCATGAATTAACTAAATGTAGGTTATCCATCAGATAAATAAATTGTCTGTTACATGAATTAACTAAATGTAGGTGAGCCATCAGATTAGGAAATAGTCTGTTACATGAGTTAACTAAATGCAGGTGAGCCATCAGATTAGGAGTCTGTTATATGAATTAACTAAATGGAGGTGAGCCATCAGATTAGGAAGCATTCTGTTACATGAACTAACTAAATGTCGCTGAGCCATCAGATTAGAAAGCAGTCTTTTACATGAACTAACTAAATGTAGGTGAGTAAGCAGCTTGGGACACAGTCTGTTATGTGAATTAACTAAATGTACGTGAGCCATCAGATTAGGAACTAGTCTGTTACATGAGTTAACTAAATGTAGGTGAGACATCAGATTAGGAAACAGTCTGTTACATGAAGTACTAAATGTAGGTGAGCCATCAGATTAGGAAGCATTCTGTTACATGAACTAACTAAATGTAGGTGAGCCATCAGATTAGGGAGTAGTCTGTTACATGAATTAACTAAATGCAGGTGATCCATCAGATAAAAAAATGGTCTGTTTCATGAATTAACTAAATGTAGGTTAACCAACAGATTAGGAAGCAGTCTGTTGCATGAACTAACTAAATTTAGGTGAGCCATCTGATAATGAAATGGTCTGTTACATGAATTAAGTAACTGTAGGTGAGCCGTCAGATTAGGAAGCAGTCTGCCACATGAACTAAATAAATGTAGGTGAGCAGTCAGCTTATGAAGCTGTTTGTAACATGAATCAACTAAATGTAGGTGAGGCATCAGATTAGGAAGCAGTCTTTTACATGAACTAACTAAATGTAGGTAAATCATCAAATTAGGAAGCAGTGTGTTACATGATTTAACTAATGTAGGTGAGCCATCAGATTAGGAAGCAGTCTTTTACATGAATTAACTAAATGTAGGTATATCATCAGATTAGGAAGCAGCGTGTTACATGATTTAACTAAATGTAGGTGAGCCATGCGATAAAGAAATGGTCTGTTGTTTGAACTAAATGTAGGTGATCCATCAAATAAGGAAATGGTTTGTTGCATGAATTAACTAAATGTAGGTGATCCATCAGATAAATAAATTGTCTGTTAAATTAATTAACTAAATGTAGGTGAGCCATCAGATTAGAAAGCAGTCTATTACATAAATTAACTAAATGTACGTGAGCCATCAGATTAGGAAATAGTCTGTAACATGAGTTAACTAAATATAGGTGAGTCGTCACATTAAGAAGCAGTCTGTTACATGAACTTACTAAATTTAGGTGAGCCATCAGATAAAGAAATGGTCTGTTACATGAATTAACTAAATGTAGGTGAGCCATCAGATTAGGACATGGTCTGTTACATGAATTAACTAAATGTAGGTGAGACATAAGTTAAAGAAGTGGTCTGTTTCATGAATTAACTAAATGTATGTGAGCCATCAGATTAGAACACGGGCTGTTACTTAAATTAACTAAATGTAGGTGAACCATAAGATAAATAAGTGGTCTGTTACATGAGTTAACTAAATGTAGATAAGCCGTCACATTAGGAAGCAGTCTGTTACATGAACTAACTAAATGTAGGTGAGCCATTAGATTAGGACACAGTCTGTTGCATGATTTAACTAAATGTGGGTGAGCCATAAGATAAAGAAGTGGTCTTTTACATGAGCTAACTAAATGTAGGTGAGCCATCAGATTATGGAGTAGTCTGTTACATGAATTAACTAAGTGTAGGTGAGCCAGCAGATTAGGAAGCAGTCAGTTGCACTTTGTTCAATGGAACAGTATGAGGCTGAAGGACAGGCAACAATGTTTACCAGGATGATGATGTCTGAGGTTAAAGTTTCTGATGAATGCAAACATTTGATTTGCACTTCAGAACACTCTAAGATTTTGGGGGGAAAGGGCATGTCCTTTGATATTCAGAAATCCCAAATGTATGCTCAGATTGTACAGTGCAAAACTAGATATGCAGACTATACGGCATCTGAAGAAGTTACAGGTTGTGAAGGCATGATGTGAGGAGCAATTTGATAGCTCCAACTGGATTTTCTATTAATGAAATAAATCCTTTCATTCAGATTAGTAAAGACACCTTTCTTGACATCATATCTGAGACATGTACTGATGCTGAAAACTTTTTATCAAAGCGTGATATTAAAAAACGCTGTACACTATGGTTACTCCCTTTTTTAATTTCTCCAAATCTTTTGGGTTTCTGATACCATGAAAGGAATGGACCCCATTCCTAAGTCAAAGCATGATTAAAATTTATGAAATTAGTATTGTTTCAGTCTTTGATGTCAGCCAGAAGTGTTCTTTGCATCACCCCCTTTTAGCATCTTTGTTATGTTCCACAGGATCTTCATAGATACTTCTCCAAAATGTATCTATTTCTTCTTTTTTTGGTGGTCTTTCAATTCCTTTTTACCTTCTTTCCCAATTCTCTATAAAGATTTTTTGGGTCATCAATAAATTTCTCATTTTATATTTTTCCTTCATATTTATCTGTGTATCTTCTGTTTTTTTCCACCTGTGCTGAGATTTTTAGTTTGTTATTTATGATGGTGCATGATAGATCCTGATCTGTTCTAATACTGCACACTGCTTTTATCATGTCTATCTTTCTAAGTACTTTTGTTGATTTGTTACCTTTTTCTATACTCTTCTAATAGTGACATTTCTTGTCTTAGTATAGTTTTCTGTATTCCATACTTCCGTGATGGTATTTGACTTCTCCCCTTTCTTTCCCTCACTACCCTGTGTTCTTGTGGTAGAACTTTATCAGTTATGAATTTAGCTGCACAGTAATATATGCTGTTTACCTCTGTTATATTGTGTGGATCTGTATGCATAGTCCTAATTACTGTGTTCATTTGTTTTATCAAACTTCTGACTTTCTGGGTTTTATTGACCTTCTTCAGTCTATTTCTTTCACTGATCTTACAATGTCTATCTATTTCTATTAAGTCAAGCAACTTTTCTCTTATCTCATTTTCTTCTAAATGGAGGGCACATTTTTTGTTTTCCATTTCCTGCGGGCATTCTATAGAAAGTTCTATTACATCTTCCTGCGGCACATTCTCTTCAATTTCATCCTGTGTCATCCATTGCTCTGTCATATGGGAACTCATTGGACTATCACTTCTCAACATTAACTGCATCAGAGTTTCCTGTTTCTTGTTCCTACCCTTGATGTCCAGCTTCAAGTGAACATTTATACTGGTTTCCTGTGGAAGGCTCCAATATATCTTCATATAGTGCCTGACCAATGGCTTCCTGTTCTGCTGGTTTTCCCTTAATTTGGAGTTCCGTTGCTTTATCCTGTTGTGGTGCTTTCTGAATTAGATTTTCTACACTGAATCCTTCACTTTGGAGGTATTCCATAACCTCAGTTTCTATTTCTTTACCTTCTCCATTACTAATCTCCTTTTCTGCTTTTCCTCTGTCTTCTTATTTTTTGTATTGTAAACTTTTCCATGTTTGGATTCCTTTGCCAGTATTTCTCTTCAAATAACTTCAGTGCTGCTGTTTTTGTATTGATTAGTTTTGCTTTCTCCTTTGCATAGATATTACATCATATTAAATCTCTTTTCCTTTCCCATGTCCATATTTTTTCTTCCGATGTCTCCTGATCTTCCTGTTTCTCCTTACTTTGGGGACTTGTTCCATCATGCTGTGATGTAACCTGTGTTAGGCCTTCTTCATTAAATCCTTCACTTCGCAGGCCTTCCATAACTTCAATTTCTATTTTTTTTAACTTCTATTTTACTAATCCTTTCTACATTCCCACTTTGTGATATTATTTTTTTTATTGTGAAATTTTCCATGTCTGGATGCCTGCACCTGTATTTCGGTTTGAACATCTTTGGGGCTGCCTTCTTTGTTGATTAATTTGACTTTCACATTTGCATAAATATTAACCCCTATCAGATCTTTCTTTCTTTCTCATATCCATATTTCTTTTTTATATTTTTCAAAAATATCTAGGTTTTGTTGTTTATATTTTTGCACTTCCTCAGATGTTTCTTTTTCCAAACAGATCAAAGTTTTTTGGTCTATATACTGTTTTTCACAAATATGTTGTATTAATGACCACACATTTTTATTTGAAGCTTCTGATTGTTTTTCTTGTGGAAGTATCAGTGGATTGGATAAATGTCACAATGGAACAGGCAGTGTCTCTGACGGAACTTCTGCTGGGATGGAGACAGCATTCATGTGGCTGTAGGGCCACAACATATATTTATTTTTTATTTTATTTATTTGACCTTTGTTAACTGGGTTGGTCCAACTGAGTCAGAGGCCCATTTTCAGTGGAGACCCAAGAAGAAAAGCTCCAAAAAGTTCACAATCATGTTAAGTTTATAAGCATAAGAAAAATGAACAGTTGTACGAAGACATAGCAAGAATAACAACAGAGCAATTAATATCATTATATAAATGTAGATGAGATACAATTGTAGAGAAAAAAGAAGATTATGTATTTAGTACAAAATATATGGTACACTTATAGTATTTAAACAGAAAGAGACATGGTGCTGATACAAATTATAAATATTTTAAAACCACGGACTATATTTTGAATACAAGTTCAGAAAAAAAGATGATATGAAATTGCAAGACAGAGAGAAGAGGTGAAAATAAAAGGGGGAGAATAAGAGATTAGATGAGTAAAAGATTATAACCAGATAAAGTTGTCATGTGGGGGTTAGACACAGGCAGGACCAGGTCCTTAGTAAATAGTGTCTAAGTTCTTTGTTTTTTTGGGGAGATCTGTCTCATATTAAGGGGAAGGGAGTTCCATGCATGGGCTACCTAGTACTTACAGAGGGACTTTCCAATATTCTTGTTAGGTTTGTAAATATCAAGGAGGTGTTTGTCGGTAGTGCGAAGGAGACAACGGGGGTTATAGTAAGATACAAGGTTAGAGATACAGGGGCAGGAAGGGGGGGTCATTCAGGATGGAATGGGTAATATATAGTTTCTGAAGTAATAGGTGGTTAGAGAATTTGGGCCATTGGAGTGTTTTGAGGGTGAGACAGTGATGGGAATAATAGGCGAGGCTAGAGGCAAATCTGGCAATTTTATTATATGTTTGCTGAAGCTTGGAGAGTAGAGTAGTTCGAATATTTGTAAGAATGGCACTGCATGCATAAGACAAGGTAACAGAAGAGACTGGGCAAGGGATGTTTTGGAGGAAGGTATAAGGAATTTGTGATTAAAATAAGGTAGACCAAGTTTCTGGTACATTTTCTTTATACAATGTTGGATGTGTTTGTTGTACTTTAATTCATTATCTAAAATGGTGCCTAGCAGTCTGGTATGGGGTCTGGGTATTGCTGAGGGAGGTGATGGAAAAAGTGGATTTGTGATGTGCCAATATTTTAGGAAGGAAGAGGAGTTCAGTTTTTTTTTTTAGGATTAAGTATGAGTTGATTGTCAGACAGCCATGTTTCAACTGAAGAAAAGGAGTTCTGAGTTAGAGATGAGAGATAAGGGATACTATATGCAGTTGTGATAATAGTAGAATCGTCAGCATATTGAAGGAGAGTTGAGAGATTACAGGCAGAATGTAGATTATTAGTGAAAATATTGAACAATGTGGGCCTAAGATAGATCCTTGTGGTATACCAGTGTTGACAGGTTGTAAGAGGGAGAAGACAGTTTGCCAATGAATGGATTGTTGTCTATTGGTGAGGTAACTAGAGAACCAGTTTAGGGAGGAAAAAGGGAGCTGGAAGTTGGAAAGTTTATCTAGAAGTTTAGAGTGAGAGACAGCATTGAAAGCTTTAGAGAGATCAAGAAATAAGCAGGAGACTAACATGGTATTATCTTGTGCCTCTGCTACTGTATGGGGGAAGGAAAGAAGTACAGTGGAGGTGCCGTGGTGGGGTCTAAATCCATGTTGGGAAGATGTAAGCAGGTTATTATCTAGCAGGTGTTTGAGTAACTGGGTGTGAATACACTTTTCCAGAATTTTGTAAATGGGAGACAGAATGGCAATGGGCCTATAATTAGATGGATCACTAGAGTTTCCACCCTTATGAAGAGGAGTAGTGTAGAAGAATTTCCATATATCAGGGACACAGGCTTTGGCCATGGAGTGATCTATGAGTATGGAGATGGGGTAGGTGATGGATTCGGCAGCTATTTTAAGAAGGCAGGCAGTTTATCAGCAGAGGGGGAGCAAGGTTTGAGTTTGGTAAGGAGGGATTTGATGAAGGAGGTGGCGAACAGGTCTGAAAGATAGAGGACATAAAGGTGTCATGTTTGGGGATGGGGTAGTGGAAGTATTATTGTTTTGTTTATTGAGAGGAGTAATGTTTGGTGAAAAAGGAGGAGAAGTGGAGGGATATCTATTTTGTGTGAGTTTTTGGATTGTTTCTATGATATAATTGTTAAGGAGAGAGGCAGTTTCAGTAGAAGTATTCTGTGGGAAGAGGTTGGGAGTTGGGGGATTGCCAGGATAAAGAAGATGATTAATGGAACTCCAAATTTTATTAGGATTTTTGTCTGGGTTATTTTGGTAGGAGCAGAAGTAGTTTTACTTATCAGTGTTAACAAGTTTTTTGGGCAGGTTTCTGAACTCCTTATATCTTTGAAATAGAATGGGGGACTTATTTTTGACTCAGGCTTTCCAGATACTGTCTCTTTTATGTATAAGGGAGCGGGTATGTTTTGTGAGCCAAGGGGCTGAGTTAGACTTTACTCTAATTTTTACTGATAGGAGCCACAGAGTTGAGTATATCTAGAAATATTTTGTTATAAGATGTTACAGCCTCATTGAGAGCGAGGTGATGAAGGAAGGACCATTTTACATTTATGGAATTAAATGTTTCTGGGTTGAATTGGTTAAGTTTATGGCAATCTTTGTAGAGGTGGTCTGTAGGAGTACGTATGGAGAATCTATGGATAAAAGTTTGGGAATGATCACCCAGGGAGTTAGGAAGTGTGCCAGGGTTGTGCTAGAGGTTGGGGTTTGAGGTCAGAAGCCAATCCAGGGTAGGTCCAGAGGTGGAGTTTTTGGTAGAATGAGTAGGAGAGGATATAAGTTGGTAGAAGCCATGAAGATTGAGACAGTGGCTAGGAGAAGAAGTAGACATTTTGGCCCAATCAGTGTTAACGTCACCAAGAAAAATGGTTTCATATGGAATATGATTAGCAAGCCAGGAGAGAATATTCTCGAAGACGGGAATGTTATTCCCGGGAGGTATGTAGATGGAGGCTATGGCAAATTTATTTATGTGGATTAAGATAGCAATTAATGATAATAAGTTCTGCAGGCTCAAGGCTGGGTATAGAAATTGAGAGTGGAGAGAGGATGAGTTGTTCAGTATAAAGGATGGCAACACCTCCACCCCTCTTATTGGTTCTGTCAGAGCAGAAGATGTTATAACAAGCACTAAGACTATTGTCACTATTGTAAAATGCAAAATAAAACTTTCAAATGAAGTCCAAATCATCGTAGAAGTAAAGCAAGTATGCACATTAGTGTTTATGGTAAATGGGGTGAAATAGCCAAGTAATGGTTCATTGGAATGGCTGCAGGGGGGAGGCACTATTCGACCATGATTTTTTGAGGGGGAAGGGTGGCAAACTCAAAGACAGCCCCGGCTGAACTATACCTCTTAACTGTCCAGATTTTCACAGAATGAATAGATTTTTGCTTCTTAGTTTTGGTTTGTTCCTCATAAAATTTGTGGTCTTCTGGCAAATCATTTAGGAATTAAGTCACTAAATAATGACAGACACTAAGGATCAGACTTCATAACCTTCAGAAAAATGCATGCTAAAGCAAGACCTGTTATATTCTATCAACTGTCTCAGTTTATACAAGAGCAATTTTTAGTACTGTTTATATGTTCCCCCAATATATTTGGCCTTGTCCAGATTTCCTGTATTAACAGGTTGAGAGGTACGTACAAATAAATTGCTTTATAGAATTAGGCATATCCAAACCTCTCAACCGTCCCTGATTTTGGCTCAAAATGTTGCTCTTCCCCTAATAATCCCACTGCAAAATGGCAATTTTTTGAAGAAAACGTGGAGGGTTTACAATTAATAAATAACTGTAATAATCAGAGTTCTAGATTACTTTTATTTCAGAAATGCATGTAGATTCTTTTATTTTGTCAGCTGGTCAAGTTAGCATTACTAATATTAAAAAAGTGTCCCTTCTTTGACAGGTTCCTAGCTGTATTGTGTGGCTATTTTATATTTTTGCATCACATTTTTGGTCCATTTTTCATAAAATTGTGTTTTTTTGGCAAATTAATGGCAAATCAATAAAGACTGAAGTTAGAAAATAATGACAGACATTAAGTTTCAGATGTCATACCCTTCAGAAAATTCATACTAATGCTATCTTTTGAAGTTTAAAAGAGCAAAATTTAAAAATTGTCCTTATTTTTGGGCCTTTGTCTCACTTCTGTGTATGGCTTTGTCTAGATGTCTTGCTCTGAGATTGAGAGGTATGACAAATATGTCAGGGCCATCACAGTCAGCCAGAGATATTTCAAATTGTGACATACTTGTTGCACCCCACTCCCCCATGTAGTGACTCTGGATGTGTCCAAACAAGGCAAGGAGCAGTTATGCAGTGTAAATTTGCAGAGTATTCCTCCATCCAAGGTAGACTCAAGTACTACAATGGTGTTTCATCTGTCCTTGATTTTGCAGAATGTTCTGGTTTCTGTCATATTTTTATACTGTTGATTTATGCTTAATATTATTCAGAAAGTGCCTGTTGCTCTGTGTTTAAGTAGCATTGCTTTAATGACCATCAGGTAAGCTTGTCTGAGATTGTAAGATGCAAGTAAGCTTTAATAAGCATACTGTTAAAGAATCGCCAACATTGAAAGCCTTTCTGTTGTTGCCATGCAGAAAATACTTACATAACTAGATAATGTATAAGCCTTGTGTATTGAAATGCATATGACAGTATTTGTAATAAAGGACAGGATTACATTATTTTAAGAGCTCATTACAGGCTTTACCTGCAAACTAAACAGAATGCCAATCTATCATGTGTAGTCCATATCCTGTGCAGTAATCCTTCAAGCTATGTATCTTGAGCTTGTTTCTTGTTTGCTTTTCATTTTTACTTTGATCATGTTTTCCCCATGAAACAAGTAGATAGTTGTTCAAGCAGCAGGTCTTTTTTGGATAAGAAACATTTTTACAAGTGGGGGTATCACAGAGATTGCTACTTTCAGCATGTTACTTGGTACTTTAATAAAGCTGAATAAAAATTATAATTAGAACTGCAGTGCAAGGAGAAGTGGTTTGAGATGAGTGCTGCTTGTTTTTCTTATACTTGATTTTGACTGGCATTCCAGTAATGTATTTAAAAAGTAATTTATTTTTTCATGCCTCACAACCTTTTTGTTTCCATCTAGATATTAAATAAGCTGTCATGCAGCCAATTGTTTGTTTGTGTCTTTCGGCTTTTCCCGGTTAGGGGTCGCCACAGCGGAACTCCGGTCCGCTAATGATTGGCAGTTGATTTTTACATACCGGCTTGCCAGGCCTAATGCACAACCTTCAACGAAGGTACGCCCATTCACGCATGTCTCCACGCAGAAGACGGTCTAGCTGAGAATCGAACCGGACACCGTCTTACTGTGAGCTGTCATGCAGCCAATGCATTAAAATATTTCTTTCTTCTCCATGTCATTTTATCTTGATTGGACTCTCATAATGATGGTTTGGCACCAAGGGCAGCGTATTTAATTAAAGTTACAGTTTTTGTGGTTTTGAGCATAGCTCCTACCCTTTCTAGTTGACCACATCCCTTCCCATTGTCCCCACCCATTCAGCTGTCACCCACAGCCCCCCTTTGATTTGAAGTCACCAGCCACCACTGCCTATGAGTGTGCTATCCAGAGAACATACAAATATATGGTAAGTACAAGCACCTCTGTTGCGTTAACAAAAGTTTTGTATAAACAGTTTTCAGGAGATGATTATAGGATCCAGTCCATAAAGGAAAGTCTCAGGCTGGAGGGAGGGGGGAGGAACAGCAATGTTCAGGAGCAGACATAAGGAGGGGTAATCTAGAGAGCCCTGTAGCTGCACATTTTTGTAGCACACATAATGGTGAGAATGATAGTTTTAGGTTTAGTGTTCTAGCCAGGCCCCATTTTAGTAAAGGAAATTACAAAGCAGCATTAAGTAAGTTAGAACAGAGGATGATCATTGAGTATCATACTTTATTCCCTAATGGAATGAATTTGGAAATTTAAAATGAAATTTAACTTATATTTGTGATGTAATACATGTTTAGAATGAAGTTTTGTAATATTGATAAGTTAAAATGAGTAATAGGTTGTTACATTCATACACAATGTTTAAATGTTAAGAATTAATTGTTTAAGGAAATTTATCTAATTAAATTTGGAGTGTTTAGTTTATTTATATTTATATATTGTGTAACTAATATTTAGAAATTTTTGTAAGTGAAGAAAAAAAGAAAAAAATGAATTTTAAATTGTCAAATAATGGAAATGTTTCTTTCCTTGGAATAGGTTTCAGTGGTGAATGAGTTAAATGTTTGACATTATGTTGTTTAATTAATTTAGTTATGCCTAATTAACCAATTAATGCATATATAAAAGAACTCTGAAAAATGTTAAAGTATGTCCCATTGAAGGCGAATAGCCGAGGTACCAGGATGGAAAGAATAAAGATGGATGTCAGCTACTTCTGTGTCTTCCTTTGAATTTCGTGGTGCTTATGTTTCTGAAGAAATTTGAGGTTTGCTTTTTGGAGGTGTATTGTTTCTGAAGAGTAATAAATTAAGGCAGGAGACAACTGAGGTACGGGACAAACAAGTGCAGAGGTACAGAAAGGAGCACTGGTGACATGCAGTAGGAAGGGAGCAGTGAGAAAACAAGGAATGACTCTGCAGGCAGAGGACAGAAGGTGTTCGATTAGTGCAGATTCGCACAGTACGATCCGTATCAGAAAGGTGAGGAAAAGAGAAAGAGTGAATAAATGCTGGTAGTTATAGTTAAATCCTGGAGAGGCTCAAAGAAATGAGAAAAAGAAAAAGTAGAAAAACAAAGAGGTAGGGGCAGATTGAAATTACAGAGGCAGTCTGTAACAACAGTCAGTTACGGCTGCAACTCGTTGTTTAGTGAGAGTTATGAAATAAATATTATAAATAACCTGCAAATATGTTATAATAACAGGCTAACAACACTAAAAAAAACAAGAAGCAAACCATGTCATGAAGTATAGTAATTGCAGCTACAGTGTGGTACCTAATCAGTCAGCATCAGTATATATCCGTTTGGGTGGTCAAACACACAGTATGACACAGTATGTAATGTAGAGAAAACAACAATAAAGAGAACAGGACTGACAAGCACACTGCACTGGGGAGATGGAGGCACGTCAGGAGTCTGGAGAGAAGGGATTTAAAAATGGAGCAACTTCAAGGTAACCCCTACAAGTAGATACCTGATTGGAAAATAGGTGGAGGAGGGGGTTATATTTAAGGGGAAGGGGGAGGGGAAGATAGTTAGTGGGATACGTACGATCAAGTTACCAGGCCAGGTGGAGGAGACAAGAAAACAGTGAAAAAATAACAATCAGTTAATCTGGTATTGACCGGTAAGTAACACTTTCTCAAAATATTCAAATGAGGGGGCAAATAGTGATGCTTATGTAATAGGGCAGTGTGCTTTAGTTACATGTTTCTAAACTTTGACTTTATAGATAAGTAAAAAAGTAAAAGAAAATTGCAAGGTAACTGGATGCTATTATTTCCTAGGCAATGTTTCCATCCCCTGGTCAGAAATGGGAACTATGTCAACAAAAACTGAAAAGGAGACTATGAAGGGGAATGATCGTTCACCATGCAGACCATAAGACTGTGGTAGCCAGAGATCATACAAGTTTATGGTAAGACAGAGTACAAGCACCTACACTTCTTCAACAAAGGGTGTTCTTCCCAGTTTTGTTTAAACAGTTTTCAGCAGATGATTATACCACAAAGGCAAGTTTCAGGCTGGAGGGAAGAGGGTGGACCAGTGACATTCAGGAGTGGAGCAAGCTGAAAAATAAAGAAGAAGGGTAAGCTACGAATATACAGCCGACATGCACTGAGGATGTGGCCACGGAATGAGAAACATTTAAACGTGAAAAAATACTGCATATTAAGCAAGGTGAGACAAGTGGGATGAGGGAGCCCATACAAGTAGAAAATTAAGGCAGGGGACAGCTGATGTGCGTGACAAAAAAGTGCAGAAGTACAGAAAGGAGCACTGGTGAGATGCAGTAGGGAGGAGTAGTGAGAAAACAAGGAATGATTCCACAGGCAGAGGACAGAAGGAGTTCGATAGGTGCAGATTCGCACAGTATGATCCGTGCCAGAAAGGTGAGAAAAAGAAAAAGCGAAAAAACAGAGAGGTAGTGCAGATTGAAATTACAGAGGCAGTCTGTAACAACAGTCAGTTAAGGCTACAACCCTTTGTTTAGTCAGAGGAACGTAATAAATGTTAAAAATAACCTGCACAGATATTATAACAACTACTAACAGAATATCGCACTTAGGTACAGGCTAACAACACTAAAAAAGCAAAACAAGAAGCAAACTATGTCCTGAAGTACGGTAACCTATGTGAAATCATACAGTAACAATTGCAACTACAGTGTGGTACCTGATCAGTCAGCATCAGTAAACAGCCATTTACTGGTCAAACACATAATATGAAATGTTATGTAATGTACAATAAAACAACAATAAAGAGACCACGTAATGGGATGCACACGGATTTGGGGAGATGGAGGCATGTCCGGAGTCTGGAGAAAAGTCATTTAAAAATGAGGCAACTTCAAGCTAATCCCTACAAGTAGATACCTGATGGGAAAATAGGTGTGGTAAGGGGGTTATACCTAAGAGGAAGGGGGAGGGACGATAATTCCTGGGATATGTACATGCACGTTACCTGGTAAGATGGAGGATGCAAGAGAACATTAAAAAGTAATCATGTAACACTTTCTCAAAATATTAAAGTCAGGGGGCAAAGAGTGATGCTTACAGGCAGTAGTCAGAGCGCGGTGTACTTTAGTTACAAGTTAGTAAACTTTGGCTTTATAGATACGTAAAAAAAGGAAAAGAACCTTACAAGGGAACTGGAAGTTATTATTTCCTAGGCAATGCTGCCATCTGCTGGCCAGAAAGGGGAACTACCTCAACAAAAACTGAAAAGGAGACTATGGGGCGATCAAACATTCACCATGCAGACCCTATGAGTGTGCTAGCCAGAGAACATACAAACATCTGGTAAGACAGAGTACAAGCACCTACACTGCTTCAACAGTGGTTGCTCTCCCCAGTTTTGTTTAAACAGTTTTCAAGAGAAGATTATAGGACGTAGTCCACAAAGGCAAATTTCAGGTTGGAGGGGGGTGCAGCGATGTTTAGGAGTGGAGCAAGTTGAGAAAAAAAGGAGAAGGTAAGCTACAAATATACAGTGACATACACTGAGGATGTGGCTCTGGAAGGAGAAAACAGTTAAAAGTGAAAAAAAATACTGCATATTAAGCAAGGTGAGACAAGTGAGACGAGGAAGCCCATGGCAGTACAAGATTGATGCAGGAAACAGCTGAGGTACGGGACAAACAAGTGCAGAAGTACAGAAAGATGCACTGGTGACATGCAGCAGGAAGGGAGCAGTGAGAAAACAAGGAATGACTGCAGGCAGAGAAAAGAAGGTGTTCATAGGTTCATAGGTAGATACTAGGCTATCTGCCTGAAGGCATTTATAAGCCTAGCCAGAGTGTGTCAGCTTTTGCTGCCCTATTGATTAATTAACTGAGCCTCTGTCAAGAAGAGCCAATGAAGTGATCCCAGGGATGTATTTTCTGTTACTCATCCACTCGTCAAGGTTTCTCTTGAAGAGTGTTAGTGAGGGGCTCTGCCTAATGTAGTTAGGAATTTTGTTCCAAAGCATGGGGAGTCTCTGTGACAGGAATCTATCCCTCCAGCATGTTCTATTTATTGTTGTGGTGAGGTTTAGCTCACTAGAACGAGTGGCTCGCAGTGACTTGGATTTCTTTAGGTGGAGCATGTCCATCAATTCTGAGCTGGACATGGCTTTGTAAGTCAGACAGAGATCACCTCTGAGTAAGCGATATGCGACTGAGTACAGCTGGAGTTTTTCCAGTCGGGCTGCATAGGACATATGTTTGAGGCCAATAATCCTCTTGGTGAGGTACTTTTGTGGTCTTTCCAGTTGTTGGAAGTGTCTTGTGAGGTACATCCCAAATGGGGCATTGTACTCTATGATGGGTCTGATGAGTGACGAGTAGAGGGGCACTATAACCTCTTTATTTCTAGATGTGAACCCTTTAGTAATTAGATGGGCTACATAGAATAATTTCCTAACTACTTTGGCAATATGATTGTTAAAGGAGAGATTACTATCCATCCCCAGATCTCTTATAACCTCTTCTGTATTAAGGGGGCTGCCACCTATGTGGTAATTCATGGGTGTTTTGTTTTTTCCCAAACAGGATGACTATGCATTTTTTGGCATTTAGCTTGAGACCATGACTGTCTCTGTAAGGCCCTTTTGGAGAATGTCCATTTCAGCCGGAGAGTCAATTATGGCTCCCAGTTTGCAGTCATTGGCGAACTTGGTTAGCCATAGTCCTCCTGTGTTTGCCTGTACTTTTGAGAAGTATATGCCGAACAGTAGGGGTCCCAGGACCGAGCCTTGTGGGACACCACTTGTGAATGGTTTAGAGTCGGACCTGGAGCCCACTATTCTTACCATGTGAGTTCTGTCTGTACGTCAGTTGGCAACCCATCTCGTGATGTGAGGGTTTATGTTCAAGCTGGTGAGTTTTTCTATAATTCCCGAGAGGGAATGGTGTCAAAAGCCTTGGCGAGTTCAAGGTAGGCTGTGTGAACTACCTTCCCCTCATCTATGGACTTGGTGACTGTCTCAAAGAAGTCAACCAGGTTTAGTAGGCATGATCTTCCCTTAACAAAGCCGAACTGGGTCAGGTCAAGTGTTTGGAGGTTCCCAATGTCTTTGTTAATGAATTCCATGATGATGCGCTCCATAGCCTTGCAGACCAGGCTAGTCAGGCTTATGGGGCGATAATTATCAGGGTCAGTTGTGGCCCCTCCTTTGTGGAGTGGAATAACCATTGCTGTGCACCATTCTATGGGCACATAGCCTGTGGAGAGGCTGAGGTTGAACAATGTGTTTAGGTGGGGGGGTTAGTTCATTCTGTAGTTTGTGCAAGACACAGCCTGGGACACCATCTTACCCCATTGGCACTGTGCTTTTGGCTTCTGAAAGGGCTGTTTTCACCTGTGCGTCTGTGATTTCCGGGACACTACACTTTTCCGCTATTGTTGTGGGCCCTTTTGGGTGCGAGATGGGGGTGATGTTTGCACTGAATCTATCTGCCAGGATGTTGGCAATATCAGTGGGTTCAGTATATTTTGTGCTATTTTGCACTAACTCTGAGCATATCTGCGAGTTCCCACTTAGATTCTTGACATAGCTAAAGAAGGCTTTGTGGTTATCTTTCGAATCCTTGGCTAATTTTCTTTTGAAGTTAGCCTTGGAGGATTTTATGAGGGACCTTAGTTTCTTACTGATACTGATCAGGGATGTCTTTCCTTCTTGGGATTTGCTTTTTTTCTGAACTAGTTTCCTCCTTCTATTGTATAGCCTGTTTATGGCAGGGGTCCACCAGATTGGTTTCCTTCTCTTAGAGGAGTGAGTCTTGGTTTTGCTAGGGATGGCACAATCCATGCATCCTTGTAGGTGCTCATAGAGTGCATTTGTAAAGGTTCCTGCATCTTGGACACTGTTATCCTTTAGCATGGGGGCTGTGAAACTTACCACCTCTGTCTTAAGTAAGGTGAAGTTTGCTACAGAAAATTTTTTCACTGTGGTTTCCTTGGTTGGAGGTGGTGGTGTGGTGTGGACATCCAGAGTGATTAGTTTATGGTCTGATCTAACCAGTGACGGGTTGACCTCCAGTCGCCCATGTTGGTGATGACCTGGTCCAATATGTTTTCAACTCTGGTAGAGGAGTTTACCAGCTGATCCAGGGCATTTGAGTTGATAAATTCCAGGAAGCGCTGGACCTGGGAGTTTGTACTTGAGTAGTTTTCCCAGTTAACGGTAGGGTAATTGAAATCGCCCAATATCAGGGTGTTCGGTAGGACCTTCATGTTTTCCAGTGTCTCCAGAAAGGCGGAGTGGTGGTCCTGGGTCATGGAGGGTGATCTGTAGCAGATCACAATTTGCATTACAGATTTGCCTGATGTTAGTTGCACATGGATTATCTCGGAGGTATCATGCTGCGCCACTAACCTGGAGGTGTAGGTATCCTTGATGAATATGGATACACCCCCTCCTTTTGTGTTTTGGTCCATGTTTTGTTGCCAAAATGTGTGGTATGAGTTGTAGCCCCGTAGTGCTGGGGTGCTCTGTGGAGCCTTGAACCAGGTTTCAGTTACTGCACAGATGTCTGCTTCGAGCGCATGCATTTTGAGATTTAAACTCCTGGCGCTGAGTAGCATAACCCTCATTTTTTTATTTGTGCTGTTTACGGAGATGGGTTTGACTTTTGAGCCTTACCTAAAAAAGGCACTATGGGGGCAGCAAGAGCCTTGGCCAGTATTCAAAAGCCTAGGGGTGGCAGATGCAAGCCATCTCTTGCGAAGCAATGAGGCTTGTCGAGCATGTCGTCCCAGGCTGACAGACACTGGATCCCCTTTGAATGACACCAGAAGCTTAGCCAATTGTTGAAATTGATCATTTTTTCTTTATACTGCGGTATCATTCTTGGTGAGGGCAGGATGCTACTCAGAGTCAGGGTCATACCTGCCTGGGCTACATGATCAGAAAGCTCTTCCATGTCTCTTTTCATGTAGTCCAGGGAGGTACATCTCCGGTCATTCACACCAACATGAACAATGACAGAGTCATATTTGTACTTGTTCTGCAGTGACCTGAGTGCTTGTGTTATGTGGCGGATTTTGGCTCCAGACAAGCAGCTAACAGTAACCTTCTCCTTGTCCAGCCTAGTGAGTGGGACATCAGTGTGCCTGACTATAGAGTCGCCTATTACTAGTGTGTTAGATATGTTATTTCGCCTTAAGGGCTGTAATTGTGCGGCACACTGATTTTGTGTTTTATGTGTTGTCTGGTTTGTGATGGGGAGTGCAGGTTGTTTGGGTGTCTGCTTTGGAGGTCTCTGATGCTTTTGCAGGTTTTTATTTAGAGCCTCCGAGTATGATTTTGTGTATTTATGTGTATTTTTTGCCAGTGCTGGTTTAGTATGACTATGTGAGGCTGGAGGTGTGGTGCAAGTGTTAACCTTCTCCTCTTGACTGCCTGTTCCAGTCTTGGGTGGAGAGAGCTTAGCCTCCAATTTACTGATGCTTAATGATCAGGTACCATGCTGTAGTTGCAATTGTTACTGTATAATTTCACATAGGTTATCGTACTTCAGGACATAGTTTGCTTTTTGTTTTGCTTTTTTTTTAATGTTGTTAGCCTTTTTCCTAGTGCAATATTCTGTTAGTAGTTGTTATAATATCTGGGCAGGTTATTTTTAACATTTATTACGTAACTCTCACTAAACAAAGAGTTGCAGCCGTAACTGACTGTTGTTACAGACTGCCTCTATAATTTCAATCTGCACTACCTCTCTGTTTTTCCGCTTTTTCGTTTTTAAACCTTTCTGGCATGGATCGTACTGTGTGAATCTGCACCTATCGAACTCCTTCTGTCCTCTGCCTGTGGAATCATTCCTTGTTTTCTCACTGCTCCCTCCCTACTGCATCTCACCAGTGCTCCTTTCTGTACTTCTGCACTTTTTTGTCCTGTACCTCAGCTGTCCCCCGCCTTAATTTTCTACTCGTATGGGCTCCCTCATCCCACTTGTCTCACCTTGCTTAATATGCAGTATTTTTTCATGTTTAAATGTTTTTCATTCTGTAGCCACATCCTCAGTGCATGTCGGCTGTATATTTGTAGCTTACCCTTCTTTATTTTTCAGCTTGCTCCACTCCTGAATGTCACTGGTCCACCCCCTTCCCTCCAGCCTGAAACTTGCCTTTGTGATATAATCATCTGTTGAAAACTGTTTAAACAAAACTGGAAAGAACACCCTTTGTTGAAGAAGCGTAGGTGCTTGCACTCTGTCTTACCATGTACTTGTATGATCTCTGGCTACCACACTCGTATGGTCTGCATGGTGAACGTTCATTCCCCTTCATAGTCTCCTTTTCAGTTTTTGTTGACAGTTCCCATTTCTGACCAGGGGATGGCAGCATTGCCTAGGAAATAATAGCATCCAGTTCCCTTGTAATTTTCTTTTACTTTTTTACTTATCTATAAATTTTATATATATATAGATTTTATATATATTTTGTTTAAACAGTTTACAAGAGAGGATTATAGGACGCAGTCCACAAAGGCAAGTTTCAGGCTGGAGGAAGGAGGGGGGACCATCGACGTTTAGGAGTGGAGCAAGTTGAGAAAAAAAGGAGAAGGTAAGCTACAAATATACAGCTGACATGCACTGAGGATGTGGCTATGAAAGGAAAAATCAGTTTAAAGTGAAAAAGTACTGCATATTAAGTGAGGTGAGACAAGTGGGATGAGGTAGCTCATAGAAGAAGAAAATGAAGGCAGGGGACAGCTGAGGTATGGGACAAACAAGTGCAGAGGTACAGAAAGGGGCACTGGTGACATGCAGCAGGAAGGGAGAAGTGAGAACATGACTCTGCAGGCAGAGGACAGAAGGTGTTTAATAGGTGCAGATTCACACAGTATGATCCGTGTCAGAAAGGTGAGAAAAAGAGAAAGTGTGAAAAACAGAGAGGTATTGCAGACTTGAAATTACAAAGGCAGTCTGTAACAGCAGTTAAGGCTACAACCCTTTGTTTAGTGAGAAGTACTTAATAAATGTTAAAAATAACCTGCAAAGATGTTATAACAACTACTACTAGAATATCGCACTTAGGTACAGGTTAACAACACCAAAAAAAAAAAAAAACAAGAAGCAAACTATGTCCTGAACTATGGTAACATATGTGAAATCACATGATATCTATATGATATGATATATCATATGACAAGGTCATGGCGCCTTATATGGCAGCTGCCTCTCCGGCTCTGGTTGTGCACTTTTTGTTTTCACGTTGTGCTGTGAAAGTCTTTTTTATTTGGTGGATCCATTTTGTTGCCGGGTAAGCGGATGTCACGGTGGAAACATTGGCGATGTTCTTCTGCCTGTTGTTGCCTGTTTTTTTGGGAAATGACATGGAGCGGTGGAATTTGGGCCTGCAATGGTGATCTGTGCTGAGCGGAATGCAGGAAATGAAATTTCACTTTTGTTTTGGTTTTGGCTCCTTGAATATGGCGGAGGGTTATGGTGATGAAAAAGGAGAAGGAGACTGTCTGGACAGTGGAATGTGAGGGTCGATGTTGTCAACAGAAAGTAGTGACTAGGTGGCCGCTGGTGATGGCATGGCTATTCGGGCCAGCAGGTAGAGGTGGTTGAAAGACTGTGGTTGTCGGAAGGAAGGAATGACCATTGTACTGAATGATGCTAGGATGGTCAAGACTGCAGTAGCGGCAGTTGTCAGTTTTTGTTGATGAGAGGATGGTTGGATGGAAGGATTGCTTTATTAATGTTGCTGGATATGCATGGAGATGGTGGTGGATGTATCAAATGTGAAATGGTTTCTGATCTTCAGTTGGCTCTTTTCACTGTGGTTGTGTCAGTGTTGTTTGTTGTTTACTGTTATATGTTCTGCTTATGTTATGTTATTTGTGCATGAGCTTGGAGGAACGTAATTTCGTTCAGCTGTATTGGTATGGCTGAATGACAAAGTTTGTTTGTTGTTGTTGTTCTGTATCATACGGTAACAATGGCAAGAACAGTATGCTACCTAATCAGTCAGCAGTATGACACAGTGTGTAATGTAGAGAAAACAACAATAAAGAGAGCAGGACTGACAAGCACACTGCACTGGGGAGATGGAGGCACGTCAGGAGTCCGGAGAGAAGGGATTTAAAAATGGAGCAACTTCAAGGTAACCCCTACAAGTAGATACCTGATTGGAAAATAGGTGAGGTTTGGGGGGTATAACTTAGAGGAAGTGGGAGGTAAGATAGTGGGATATGTACATGCGAGTTACCTGGCCAGCTGGAAAAGGCAAGAGAACAGTGAAAACATAACAATCAGTTAATTTGGTATTGGCCAGTAAGTAAAGCTTTCTCAAAATATTCAGGTGAGGGGGCAAAGAGTGATGCTTACAAGCAGTAGTCAGATGCTTGTGTAACAGGGCAGTGTACTTTAGTTACACGTTTGTAAATTTTGACTTCATTAATAAGTAAAAAAAAGTAACTGAAAATTAGAAGGGAACAGGATTCTATTATTTCCTAGGCAATGCTGCCATCTGGTGGCCTAAATGGGGAACTAGCTCATCAAAAATTGAAAAGGAGACTATGGCGGGGGATTGAACGTTCCCCATGCAGACCCTATGAACGTGCTAGCCAGAGAACATAAAAATATATGGTAAGCCAGAGTACAAGCACCTACGCAGCTTTAACAGAGGGTGCTCTTTCCAGTCTTGTTTTAACAGTTTTAAGAGATGATTATAGGACGCAGACCACAAAGGCAAGTTTCAGGCTGGAGGGAGGAGGAAAGACCCAACGACATTCAGGAGTGGAGCAAGCCGAAAAAAGGAGAAGGGTAACCCAGAAAAATACAGTCGATATTCACTGAGGATGTGGCTATGGAGGAAAAAACAGTTAAAAGTGAAAAAAATACTGCATATTAAGCAAGGTGAGACAAGTAGGACTAGGGAGCCCGTAGGAGTAGAAAATTAAGGCAGGAGACAGCTGAGGTACGGGACAAAGAAGTGCAGAAGTACAGAAAGGAGCACTGGTGAGATGCAGAAGGAAGGGAGCAGTGAGAAAACAAGGAATGACTCTGCAGGCAGAGGACAGAAGGAGTTCGATAGGTGCAGATTCGCACAGTACGATCCGTGTCAGAAAGGTGAGGAAAAGAGAAAGAGGAAAAAACACTGGTAGTTGTAGTTAAATCACAGAGAGGCTCAAAGAGGTGAGAAAAAGAAAAAGTGGAAAAACAGAGAGGTAGTGCAGACTGAAATTACAGAGACAGTCTGTAACAACAGCAGTTAAGGCTACAATTTTAGTCAGAGGAACGTAATAAATGTTAAAAATAACCTGCACAGATATTATAACTACTAACAGAATATCACACTTAGGTACAGGCATAGCCAGCCTTAGGCATAGGCCAACTAGCCGGCTGCCTAGGGCTCTGCTTTAGTAGGGGCACTTTTCCAGTATTTATTTGGTGTAGGTAGACTAGGATGGGGGCACTGGGTGGGGGGGTGCCGTGGTGCCCTTTTGCCTAGGGCACCAGTTGACCTAAGGCTGCTCCTGGTTACAGGTTAACAACACTAAAAAAAACAAGAAGCAAACCATGTCATGAAGTACGGTAACGTATGTGAAATGACACAGTAACAATTGCAGCTACAGTGTGGTACCTAATCAGTTAGCATCAGTAAATATCCGTTCAGGTGGTCAAACACACAGTATGACACAGTGTGTAATGTAGAGAAAACAACAATAAAGAGAGCAGGACTGACAAGCACACTGCACTGGGGAGATGGAGGCACGTCAGGAGTCCGGAGAGAAGGGATTTAAAAATGGAGCAACTTCAAGGTAACCCCTACAAGTAGATACCTGATGGGAAAATAAGTGGGGAAGGTGGGTATACCTGAGAGGAAGGGGAGGGAAGATAGTGGGATATGTACGTGCGAGTTAACAGCCCAGCTGGAGGAGGCAAGAGAATAGTGAAAAAATAACAATCAGTTAATCTGGTATTGGCCAGTAAGTAACACTTTCTCAAAATATTCAAGTCAGGGGGACAAAATGTGATGCTTACAGGCAGTAGTCAGATGCTTATGTAACAGGGCAGTGTGCTTTAGTTACATGTTTGTAAACTTTGACTTTATACACAAGTAAAAAAAGTAAAAGAAAATTACAAGGGAACAGGATGCTATTATTTCCTAGGCAATGCTGCCATCTGGTGGCCAGATTGGGGAACTAGCTCAACAAAAAATGAAAAAGAGACTATGGGGGCGGGGAACAAGTGTTCACCATGCAGACCCTATGAGTGTGCTAGCCAGAGAACATACAAATATATGGTAAGACAGAGTACAAGTACCTATGCTGCTTTAACAGAGTGCGCTCTCCCCAGTTTTGTTTAAACAGTTTTCATAAGATGATTATAGGACACAGTTCACAAAGGCAAGTTTCAGGCTGGAGGGAGGGAAGAGGACCAGCGTCATTCAGGAGTGGAGCAAGGCTGCTTTAACACAGGGTGCTCTCCCCAGTTTTGTTTAAACAGTTTTCAACATCATCTGGTGTTAGGCAATGTTGCCATGCGCTATCCTGCTGTTGTGGTGGCACTACTTACACTGCTTCATCAGTGATTGAGGCTTCCACACCTAGACATGGTAGGCCACTGAGTTGTGGACCTGGGAGTAGTCATGAGGAGAGCTCATCCAACAGACATCACTCACATTCAGCACCACCACAGCTGACTATGGGAATGTACATACCAGTGCAACCAGAGCCAGTTCTTGCAGTTGAGAGAGATGACAATGAACTGATACCTCTACCATGTATGACTCACACCTGTCCAACATGTTAGGATGTAGTGGTAGCCCAGAGCTTGGCTGTGCTCATGCAGACACTCACACACACATTTCACATTGAGTGCCCATACAAACACCCACACATAGCAGCTACATAAGGCATTAATGTTGGTTGCAGGTCATTCTGTGTCAGTGTTCATTTCATATTATCTACATTTCTGCCTGTGTTTCTTACTCACACATACTCACTACTTTGGTGTCAGCCTTGGCATCCTGTCCCCTTCCAATCCCCACCTTGTTAACTGTGTCATAACCTTGTTTCTATCTTTTTGCTTCAGGGTTACATATGTATATTAACAGCAACCACCAGGCACCAAGGCACAGCAAATTACAACCAGGCAGTACTCCAGAAGTTTTATTGTAACAAGTTCTTTTCCTCTGACATCTCGGCTGTAGCCTTCAAGGAGTAAAGAACCACAAAAGCACATACATTTTATATAAAACTAACAAGCAATAATTGAATAATTAATTATCCACTTAGGAAGTTTAAAAAGTTTATAGCCAATGCAATAAAACAATAGAACAATTAAATTAATACTCTCCAGTTCAGTTCCTCATTTAACCCATGAGGGTATAAAGTGCCAAACTTTAAAATGTAAACAGCCTCTTTAAATAATAATAACTGTTTTTTTAAATTATTTACATCAAAATGAGATACATTAATTTTCTCTAGCACCGTTCCTTTTAACCCCTCATTACTGCTCTGATGAAATGTTTTAAAGTGCATTGCGACAGAAGTGTTTTCTTTCCTATTACTAGTATCTCTTGCATGTTCCATCCCCTGTACAAATGATGATAACTGTGCCATCACCTTGTTTCTATCTTTCTGATTCAGGGTTACATATGTATATTGTCTGATGCACAGGGTGGACAGCTAAATGAGTGCTTAGGATATGTATTGGTGATGTTATTTTCAGATTTCTTATAGCACTTTAGTCTTGTGATTTCTATGTTGAAATCATTGATACATCAGTCATGCTTATTGTTCCACTTTTGAGAATGTACAAGTACAGTTTGGAATGATTTTTCTATACTGGGTATTTTAGATGCATGACTCATGTTAGCTGATAAACTGCATAAATACATATTACATAAGGCAGTCATGTCACATATTGATGTTGTCGGACATCTCATACACATTGTACTTTACAACTGACACTACGTAAGTAACTGACATTCATTCATGTTCTTACACATTTATTTTTCTTTTATGGGAAAGAATTGATAAGACTGTAGTACACTGGAATTAACTGGAGACAACTGAAATGAGACTGGAATGAAAGTCTTTATCTGTTAATTACCCAAACTTGAGCTGAAGAGGTGCCAGTCTCTCCTTTATGGGCCAAGTCTTGTGTACTTTTCAGAATTAATTCTGCAACCACTGTAGTTTGGTTAATAAGGTTTTATTAGATGTGTATAATATCTGAATACTGTCTTTATTAACAATGCTGATAAACAATAACAGTCTGTAAAAATGCTGAAATGCTGGTTAGTAGTAACAGTGCTGCTAAATATATTCAATGTTTCTGCACATATATTCTGATTCTCCTGAATAATGTAAACCGAAACAATGTTTATTCGACCTGTCTTCTGTACTCAGACTCGAGTGTCTGTATTGTAGACCTGTCTTCTGTACCCAGGCTTGTGTATCTGTATTACAGACACCCTTTTACATACAAGTCCAAAAGCTAACCTCCTTTCCGGAATGTGGGATATTTAATCTTTTCTGTATGTCAGTCTGAACTAACTACCTGACTTCACTAACTATATCGGCTGTATTTCCTCATAATACAAAAACCCTGTAATACTTTTCATGCCTGTTTAGCCTTATTTTCCAAGCCTTGTCTTGCATGTGCCTCTTTATCCATCATTTCATTGCTATGTACATCTTTTCTTTGAGAAAGGAACATTCTGTATTTCTCTGAAACTGAATGTATACATATAAACACGTCTGACTCTATATTTTCAGGTCTATTATTCTATTGTTATTCTATTGCTTATTTTTGCAAGCCACACTGTTCTGAGTGTTTTTTATTAACTTTGCAACTTATTTGAACTGTTTTTGAATTCTGATACTGTCTGCCCTTTAACATCTGGAAAGAGGAAGGAGGACAAGGAGAACTGGTGGTGAAATGAAGAAGTACAGGAGAGTATACAGAGAAAGAGGTTGGCGAAGAAGAAGGTGGATTGTCAGAGAGATGAAGAAAGTAGACAAGAGTATAAGGAGATGAGGCATATGAAGAGTTGTATACTAATGAGGGAGAAAAGGACCTGTACCGATTGGCTAGACAGAGGGACCGAGTTAGGAAAGATGTGCAGCAGGTAAAGGTGATAAAGGATAATGAGGGAAACGTACTCACTAGCAAGGAGAATGTGTTGAACAGATGGAAGGAATACTTTGAAGGGCTGATGAATGAAGAGAATGAGAGAGAGAGAAGGCTGTATGATGTGGGGATAGTGAATCAGGAAGCGCAATGGATTAGCAAGGCGGAAGTAAGGATAACTATGAAGAGGATGAAGAATGGAAAGGCTGTTGGTCCAGATGACATACCTGTGTAAGCATGGAGGTGTTTAGGTGAAATGGCAGTGGAGTTTTTAACTAGATTGTTTAATGAAATCTTGGAAAGTGAGAGGATGCCTGATGAATGGAGAAAGTGTCTTGGTACCGATTTTAAAGAATAAGGGTGATGTGCAGAGCTGTAGTAACTACAGAGGGATTAAATTGATCAGTCACAGCATGAAGTTATGGGAAAGAGTAGTGGAAGCTAGGTTAAGAAGGGAGGTGATGATTAGTGATCGGCAGTATGGTTTCATGCCAGGAAAGAGGAATACAGATGCGATGTTTGTTCTGAGAGTGTTAATGGAGACGTACAGAGAAGGTCAGAAGGAGTTGCATTGTGTCTTTGTGGACTTAGAGAAAGCATATGACAGGGTGCCTAGAGAGGAGTTGTGATATTGTATGAGGAAGTCGGGAGTGTCAGAGAAGTATGTAAGAGTGGTACAGGATATGTACGAGGGTAGTGTGACAGCGGTGAGGTCTGCGGTGGGAGTGACAGATGCATTTAAGGTGGAGGTGGGATTACATCAAGGATCAGCTCTGAGCCCTTTCTTATTTGTAATGGTGATGGACAGGTTGACAGACGAGATCAGACAGGAGTCCCCGTGGACTATGATGTTTGCAGATGACATTGTGATCTGTAGTGAGAGTAGGGAACAGGTGGAGGAAACCCTGGAGAGGTGGAGATATGCTCTAGAGAGAAGAGGAATGAAGGTCAGCAGGACTAAGACAGAATATGTGTGTATGAATGAGAGGGAGGATAGAGGAATGGTGAGGATGCAGGGAGTAGAGGTGGCGAAGGTGGATGAGTTGAAATACTTGGGATCAACAGTTCATAGTAATGGTGAGTGTGGAAGAGAGGTGAAGAAGAGAGTACAGGCAGGATGGAGTGGGTGGAGAGAGTGTTAGGAATGATTTGTGACAGACAAGTACCAGTAAGAGTGAAAGGGAAGGTCTACAAGAGGGTAGTGAGACCAGCTATGTTATATGGGTTGGAGACAGTGGCACTGACAAAAAGGCAGGAGTCAAAGCTTGACGTGGCAGAGATGAAGATATTAAGATTTGCACTGGGTGTGACGAGGATGGACAGGATTAGGAATAAGTATATTATAGGGTCAGCCCAGGTTGGAAGGTTTGAAGACAAAGCCAGAGAGGCAAGATTACATTGGTTTGGACATGTGCTGAGGAGGGATGCTGAGTATATTGGGAAAAGGATGCTAAGGATGAAGCTGCCTGGTAATAGGAAAAGAGGAAGGCCTAAGATAAGGTTTATGGATGTGGTGAGAGAGGACATGCAGGTGGTTGGTGTGACAGAGCAAGATGCAGAGGACATGAAGAAATGGAAACAGTTGATCTGCCGTGGCGACCCCTAATGGGAGGAGCCGACAGAAGAAGAAGATACTGTCTGCACTTTAACTGATCGTTTTTGTGTTTTTCAACTGTTGAACTGTTGAGGGCTACACACTCAAGTGCAATAGCCATTTTTCTGCTTTAAAAGTGTTTTTTTGCTGTATCTCTTTTAATTTTTGAAAAAAGAATTCTCTCTCTCTACTCATTTCCCACCTTTCTATAACCAGTAGATTCCAGTTTTCAGATTTTGCTGAATTCTGGGCTGTTTTGTAGTTTCTGTGTTGCCCAGACCTTACTAAGATAGAAGGAAGCTTCTCTGTTCATCAGTGAGAGTGATGAGCTTTGAGCAGCCTATCTATCGCTGGTGGAGTGGTTTCAGCTCAGAATCTGTAGTTTTATTGGCCATTTGGACTATTTCTATCCCTTTCATCTTTCTGTTTAAAAAACCGTGTTTGCATGTTTTTGTGCATGTCTTACCTCATCAAGATCCTGCCTGGGTGTCCTGCATAGTTATACAGCAGCAGAGAGAGAAAAGGGTGACTTTGAGTAGATTAAGTACCTCCGTTCTGCTTTTTATTGCTTATTTTCGCTAGCTGCACTATTCCAAGCATTTTTTATTAACTTTGCAACTTATTTGAACTGTTTTTTTTTTAATTCTGATACTGTTTGCACTTTAACTGATTGTTTTTAAGTGTTTTTCAACTGTTGAACTGTTGAGGGCTACACACTCAAGTGTGATAGCCATTTTTCTGCTTTAAAAGTGTTTGTTTTACTGTATCTGTTTTAATTTTTGAAAAAAACAAAACAAGCCAAAAAATCCTCTCTCTCTACTCATTTCCCATCTTTGTATAACCAGTAGATCCAGTTTTCAGATTTTGCTGCATTCTGGGCTGTTTTGTAGTTTCTGTGTTGCCCAGACCTTACTAAGATAGAAGAAAGCTTCTCTGTTCATCAGTGAAAGTGATAAGCTTTGAACAGCCTATCTGTCGCTGGATGAGTGGTTTTAGCTCAGAATCTGTAATTTTACTGGCCATTTTGGGCTATTTCTAGCCCTTCCATCTTTCTATTTAAAAGCCTGTGTTTAGGAGGTTTTGCGCATCACGTAGAAGCTGTTTAACTAGGGTTAAACTATTCCCGATGCCAGAAAGTCTGATCTTCTAATTTTCCCTTAGAACTAGCCAGTTTTCTAGTTTCATCACTCAAAACTGTTTCCTTGTGCTCAGCACTTGTTCAAAACTTGTTTCAAGCACTAATTAATCTACAAATTACTGCAGCACTCAACTTTCCTCACTTGTTAGGAGGAAAACAGTTTTTAGTACTTAAATTAATAAGCACCTATCTAGACATGTCTAAGGGTCAGCTTCTGGTATTTTCCCCTATCCACCTGATGAATCTGGGCATCTTGGGGCAATGTAGCAATTGCCTCATGTACACTGACAACCCTCTCCTTCTACCACCCAACACTACAACCCGTGAGAGACGTACTTATATAGCGAAACTGGAAGCCAAGCTCTCGCCAGCCAAGACTGTACTAGACCAAGAGGAGAAGGTAAACACCTGCACCATACCACACTCAACACATAGTCCATCAAAACCTACACCACCTAAACCCACACATAGTAACACAAAACACACACCTACATTCGCAGAGGCTCTCAATAAAAATCTTCTCAAACAACAGAGACCTCCAAAGCTGAAACGCAAGCAACCACCACCCCCCAACACTACCCAAATGACACATAGCCCACAAAATCTGTGTGCCACTCAACCTCAGCCCATAAAGAAAAAACAATGTACCCAACACACAGGTGACTCTATAGTCAGGCAGATTGATGCCCCTCTCACCAAGTAAAACAAGGAGAAAGTTACTGTCAGCTGCCTGTCAGGTGCCAGGATCCGCCACATAACACAAGCACTCAGGTCACTCCACAACAAGTACAAATATGACTCTGTCATTGTCCATGTTGTTGTGAATGACCTCAGATGTACCTCCCTGGACTACATGAAAAGAGACGTTGAGGAGCTCTCGGATCATGTAGCCCAGGCAGGTATGACCCTAGCCCTGACTAGCACCCTGCCATTGCCCAAAATGATACCACAATACAAGGACAAAATGATTGACTTCAACAATTGGCTAAGCTTCTGATGTCATTCTAAGGGAATCCAATATCTGTCTGCCTGGGACGACATGATGGACAGACCACAATGCTTTGCCAGAGATGTCCTGCACCTGTTGCCCCTGGGATTCTGGATACTGGCTAAGGCTCTTGCCACCCCTCTAGTGCCTTTCTTAGGCAAGGTTCAAATGACAAACTCAACACCGTAGCAGGTATAAGCAAGCAAAATCTGAGGGTAATGCTACTCAATGCTAGAAGTCTAAACCTCAAAGTGCACTCACTCGAGGCACTCCTTAAAATGGAGAGCATCAACATCTGTGCAGTGATATAAACCTGGTTCAAGACTCCAGAGAGCACCCCTGCATTACCAGGCTATAACTCATACCACACCTTTCAGCCACCTAACCTGGACCGAAACACTAAAGGAGGAGGTGTGTCCATATTCATTAAGGATATCCACACTTCCAGGCTAGTTGCGCAACATAATGCATCCGAAATTATCCAAGTGCAACTAACACTGAGCAAGACTGCAATCCAGGTTGTAGCTTGTTACAGATCCCCCGCCATGCCCCAGGATGCCCACTCCACGTTTCTTGATATACTGGGTAATATAAAGGTACAGCCCAATACCCTAATAATGGGCAATTTCAACTACCCCACCATCAACTGAGAAAACTACTCATGTTAACTCATTTGCTCAATGTTTTCTGGAATTCATAAATTCCAATGCCCTGGATCAGCTTGTCCATACCCCCACCAGGGGCAGTAATATCCTTGACCTGGTCATTACCAATATGGGCAACCAATGTTCCATGCCAGAGGTCAACTACTCTCTGGTCAGATTTGACCACAAGCTAATCACCCTAGACATCAATATCCCGCCCCCACTCCCCCATTAAGGAAACCACTGTAAAAAACCTCTCCAAAGCCAACTTCATGCTTCTTAAGCCAGAAGTGGCAAGCTTCACGATACCCATACAGATGTAAAATAGAGGTACAACTGCTGAATCCTATACAAATGCACTGTATAAACACATACACGAGTGCATGGATCATGCCATTCCCAACAGAACCAAGACGCTATCCTCCAAAACAAGGAAGCCAATCTGGTGGTCCCCTGCCATAAACAAACTCTACAACAGAAGAAAAAATCTGTTTTAAAAAAAGAGTAAAATCCCCTGATTGCAGGAACTCCCTGGTCAGCCTCAGTAAGAAGCTGAGATCCCTCATAAAATCCTCCAAAGCTAGTTATGAAAATAAAATCGCCACTGATTCTGAAGACAACCACAAAGCATTGTAGAGCTATGTCAAGAATCTCAATGGTGACACTCAGATCTGCTCTGAACTACAGCATAATGGCACTAGCTATACAGAACCAACTGATATTGCCAACATCCAGGCAGATAAGTTCAGTGCAAATGTCATCCCCCCTTCACCCCCCAAAGGGACCATCACTATACCGGAAGAATGCAAAGCCCCTGTAATTACGGCTACACAAGTAAAGACCACACTCATCTAAGCCAAGAACTCAGCATCCATGAGACCTGACAACATCCCAGGCTGCGTTCTGCATGAAGTACAGAACAAACTGGCACCCAACCTAAGTACCATGTTCAATCATAGCCTCACTTCAGGCTTTCTGCCTACTGAATGGCACACAGTGACAGTTATTCCACTCCACAAAGGGGGCGCCACCACGGACCCCTGGAACTACCGCCCCATTAGCCCAATGAGCCTGGTCTGCAAGGCAATGGAACGTATCATCTTGGAGCTTATAAACAAAGACATAGGTAACCTCCAAACTCTGGACCCCACTCAGTTTTGGTTTGGAAAAGGTAGGTTATGTCTCCTAAAACTGATTGACTTCTTTGAAGCGGTCACCAGAGCCATGGATGAGGGTAAGGTGGTGCACACAGTCTATCTTGACCTCTTCACGGCTTTTGACACCATCCTCCACTTTAGAATTATAGATAAACTCACTAGACTGGGCATAAATCCCTAAGTCACAAGATGGGTGGCCAGCTGGCTCACTGACAGAACCCA
Organism: Protopterus annectens; assembly: GCF_019279795.1. NCBI lineage: Eukaryota > Metazoa > Chordata > Ceratodontiformes > Protopteridae > Protopterus > Protopterus annectens. The sequence continues at coordinate 1,047,360,643 of NC_056737.1, read as the reverse complement.
CACAGTGAAAGTAGCTGACTCCAAATCCAACTTCAAACCAGTGACAAGTGGAGTACCACAGGGCTCAGCCCTGGGTCCTCTCCTGTTTGGCATCTACTTCTCAGACATCCAGGCTAATACAGCAGGTCTATAGCTAATCGGTATCATAATAGAATTGTCTAATGATGTGGACATTCTACAAAGGGGCCTTACTGAGACTGATGCTTGGTATCAAAGTCATGACCTCAAGCTCACTGCCAAGAAGTTCATTGTCATCCCCTTTGGGAAAAACACTGTACCCACGAACACATAGGTGGTAGCCTCCTAAACACCAAAAGTGTGATAAGAGACCTTGGGACACAGGTGGACAGTAATCTCGCATTTGATAATCACATTGCCACAGTAGTCAGGAAATCCTTCTGCATGGCACACCTCATCACAAAGGGGGTCACCTCCAGAAAAAAAAAGAGGTCATTGTTCCTCTCTACTCATCCCTTATCAGATCCATTATAGAGTACAATGCCCCATTTGGCATGTACCTTGCAAGACATCTACAACAACTGGAAAGGCCACAGAAATACCTCACTAAGAGGATTACCAGCCTCAAGCAGATGCCATACACAGACCATTTCAAAAAATTCCAGCTCTACTCCATCACTTATTGCCTACTCAGAGGCGACCTCTGCCTACCATACAAAGCCATGTCAATCCCAGATCTGTTGGACATGCTACACTTAAAGAAACCCCAATCCCTCCGAGCCACACAATCCAGAGACCTAAACCTTACCACCATAATAAACAGAACATGCTGGAGGGATAGATTCCTGTCTCAGAGACTTCTCATGCTCTGGAACAGACTACCCATTCATGTCAAGCAAAGCTTCTCATTAGCCCTCTTTAAGAAAAATCTCAACAATTGGATGGGAAATAGGAACTTCACCCCGGGGATCACTTCTATGGCTCTACTAGACAAGGGCATAGGAAAATAACTTTCTTGGGTGGCAAAAGCCAGGTAACTTTTTTGGCTAGGCTTATATAGGCCCCAGGGCCGATAGCCTAGTACCTAACAATGAACCTATGAACCTACCTTAATGTACTACAGTAAATTCACTAAGAATATCTGCAGATGTGCTATAAAATTGCAATTTCAATTTTGACCACTAAGTGTCACTTGAACATTTATGGCCTGTTTGGATTGAAATCTCTTAACTTTATAATTTAATTATAAATGGACAATTGTTTTTTTTTAATCTGGTGAATAAACTTGCAATTTTAAATTTGACCACTAGGTGTCAGTTCTGTTTGGATTGAAGTCTGTTAACTTTGTGATTTAATTACAATATTACCTAGATCCTAAGTCTTTAAAGTCTTTAAGTCTCAGTTCTAACGTATGTGTGATATGTCTAAAACCTGCACATCATTCTGAAAATCAGTGTCTTTTAATTCTGTGATTTCTAAAGCTGATTAGGCCAGGTATTTTTTAACTCTGCTGTTTCAGAAGAAGAGAAAATGCCATACACATCTTCAACCTGCCTCTGTGAATCTTCATTTATGTTAGAGAGGGTATGACCTGTTAACCCTGGTTATTTTTCTTCCCTATCTCTGTATGCTGTAATGGTAAACTTACACTGTCTATTGCCTTTGTTTATTATCTTATGAACAGGTGCCTTATTGCACCAGAATGTCTCTTTCTTATAGCAAATTAAACCTTTTTCTGTTGTTCATTGATTTAAATCTTTAAACATTGTACTGTTCAAGCCATTTTCTTTTTTGTTGTATAGCATATCAAGCATGGTGGCTATTTTTTGAAGATTAACTGAAATCAGCACTAAAGGGATAACTTTATAACTGGTCTTAAAGCATAATTACCATATACTGTATTAACTGTGGTCTGTAAATCTTCATTCAGATTTAATAATGCTATTTACCTTTTTTAACTTTTATGTGCTGTAATAGATGTCTGCCTCTCTTAAATTTCTGTCCGAACTTCTTATTCTTTTTCTTTTGACTGTTCCTGTTAGGGGTGGCCACAGCGGATCATCTGTTTCCATTACTTCCTCTCCTCTGTATCTTGCTCTGTCACACCCACCACCTGCATGTCCTCTCTCACCATGTCCATAAACCTTATCTTATGCCTTCCTCTTTTCCTCTTACCTGGCAGCTCCATCCTTAGCATCCTTTTCCCAGTATACCCAGAATCCCTCCTCAGCACATGTTCAAACCAACGCAATCTTGCCTCTCTGGCTTTATCTCCAAACTCCCCAACCTGAGCTCAGCCTCTAATATACTGATTCCTAATCTTGTCCATCCTCATCACACCTAGTGCAAATCTTAACATCTTTAACTCTGCCATACCCAGCTCTGACTCCTGTCTTTTTGCCAATGCCGCTGTCTCCAACCCATGTAACATAGCTGGTCTCACTACCCTCTTGTAGACCTTCCCTTTCAGTCTTATTGGTATCCGTCTATCACAAATTACTCCTGACACTCTTTTGCACTCACTCCACCATGGCCGTAGTCTCTACTTCACCTCTCTTCCACACTCGCCAGTACTCTGAACTGTTGATCCCAAGTACTTAAACTCATCCACCTTCACCAACTCTACTCCATGCATCCTCACCATTCCTCTAGCCTCCCTCGCATTCCCACACATATATTCTGTCTTAGTCCTGCTAACCTTCATTCCTCTTCTCTCTAGAAAACATCTCCACCTCTCCATGGTCTCCTCAACCTGTTCCCTACTCTCACTATAGATCACAATGTCATCTGCAAACATCATAGTCCACTGGGGCTCCTGTCTGATCTCGTCTGTCAACCTGTCCATCACCATTGCAAATAAGAAAGGGCTCAGAGATGATCCATGATGTAATCCCATGTCCACCTTAAATGCATCCATCACTCCCACCACAGATCTCACCACTGTCTCACTACTCTTGTACTCTAAGTCCAAAAAGACACAATGCAACTCCTTCTGACCTTCTCTATACTTCTCCATCAACTATCTCAGACCAAACATCACATCTGTAGTGCTCTTTGTCAGCATGAAACCATACTGCTGATCAATAATCATCACCTCCCTTCTTAACCTAGCTTCCACTACTCTTTTCCATGACTTCATGCTGTGGCTGATCCATTTTATCCCTCTGTAGTTACTACAGCTCTGCACACCATCCTTATTCTTAAAAATCTGTAGCAAAACGCTTCTCTACTCCTCAGGCATCCTCTCACTTTCCAAGATTTTATTAAACAATCTGGTTAAAAACTCCACTGCCATTTCACCTAAACACCTCCATGATTCTACAGGTATGTCATCTTGACCAACAGCCTTTCCATTCTTCATCCTCTTCATAGCTGTCCTTACTTCCTCCTTGCTAATCCATTGCACTTCCTGATCCACTCTCCTCACATCATCCAACCTTCTCTCTCTCTCGTTCTCTTCATTCATCAGCCCCTCAATGTACTCTTTTCATCTCCTCAACACACTCTCCTCGCTTGTGAGTACATTTCCCCTCATTATCCTTTATCACCCTTACCTGCTGCACATCTTTCCTAGCACAGTCCCTCTGTCTAGCCAATTAGCACATTGTGTCTGAACTACTTTATGAATATTTATGAGCTATATTAGTTTACTAAAACTTATGCTTTTGTATTATAGTTCTATACCTTTGCATTATCTGTTAGTGTCTTTTAACTTTCTGACTAATGTATGATATTTATATAAAGTGCACTGCAATCTGTAAATTAATTAACAAATTAAGCCTGTCCTGTTTATGCCTTTAGTATACAGAATAACTATTGCTATGTATTCTTTAGATAACTTATCTTAATAAGCCTATAATAAATAATTTTTGTTACTTTACCCTTAACTAATGACTGAATAATGTAATTCGGTCACTTTACCCTTAAACTAAAGACTGAATAATGTGAATGATGATGTAATAGAAATGTATGATGTAATAAACCTACAACAAATTGGAAAATGAAACTCAAACCACATTTTTTGAACAAAGAGGGTATGACCAGGTTTGGTTAACCAATATACATAAGGAAGTGTTTATTCTGAGACAAAATGCAGCCAAACCCATCATCAGGGGGGTTGGTGATGTAAGTAACAACAAGATAAAGAAGGACAACACAGTGTTTACTATTTCTTTCACCATCCCCATTGTCGATGAGATGGGTGTCATCAAACACATAATAAAGGACAATTGGAAGGTTCTGGTGGGGAATAGGGAACTCATACAGGCAGTAGGTGTAGAACCTAAGTTCACCTGCAAGAAAATTAAGAACATTAAAAACATTTTGAAAAATGGTGGGGGGGGCACACCTTTGCATTGACTGAAGTGAACAGTGTTTGTGGTACTTTCTCCTGTAGGAAGAGTAAACAATGTAGGTATATAAGCAGTACATCTAGTACATTTATTACACATCTTAAAAGGACTACTTGGGTCTACAGACGGTTTACCTGTGAGAGTACAAACATAGGGCAGGATTCACGAAGCCTCCGTGTAAGAGATATAAGGCTTACACGGAGGCTGCAGTTAAACGGTGTGACGTCAGCATGTCCTGCATATGCATGAGGGCATGCTGAATCACACCTAAGGCTAACACGGTCCATGGAAGACAGTAGGTGGCGTGTCTGTAGGCCGAGCCCTGCAAGCGGACACGCCCCCAGAAGAGTAAAAGTGCTCAAAGTAAACACCCACGACAGAGTCCATGTAAATGTGAATCAACACAAAACAACACATGCCCCCACAGACTATGAACATAAAATATATAAATGAACATGTTATATATATTTTTTTTAAATTGTAAAGATGTTTGCCCGTGAGTGCGCTCGTTTGCGCAGGCATGCCCGTAGCTTAGCCACAGTTAAAAGCATATAAGAACTAAATATGCAAAGTAAGCCAAGAAGCAGTAGCGTAGCGGTAGAGACATCGGCTGAAGAGCAGGCAGTCATGGTTCAAGCCCCCACAACATCAATTTTTATTTTTAGTAAAATAAGCACAAAACAAGTCCCTGACAAATATGTACACATATAAAATTATATTTTATGTAAAATGTAATGAAATAGGCCATTTATTTTGAAGAAATGTGAGATAACAAAATAATAAAAAATGCCAGATGTGCCTATAGCTGAGCTACAGTTTAACAAGGTGAGTGCATCTGCCCGTAGGTGAGCAGTGGTTTAACAGGTGTAAAATGAGTGCCTGTAGGTGAGCAGTGGTTTAACATGCTGAAATTGTGTGCCCCTAGCTGAGCTGAGCGTAATATGTGTGCTAACAGCCAAATGAAGCGTAAACCAGCGTACCCCGTTTGTGCGGAGCTGCGCACCACGCCAAGAAGCTAACCGATGGGCAATGTTGAGCAAGCTGTATCAAAACTGCCTTTACACAGACATACCCCCTAGCCTGTCTAGACAGTCATAAAATATAAAAAGCAGTGGTCAGGTTCGAACCCAGGATACCATGCATCATAGTCAAGGTACTGAACCACTAAGCCATGACAGCTATACTTAGAAATGCAGTAATAGCAAATATATAGGAATGAATAGAAAGTGGAGCACGACAAAGCAGGTTTTGTGAAGTTGATACAATTCCAAAATGGCCAATCACAGATAAGTGCGGGAAAAACGGCATATATAAGCCCAATAGGCGGGAATACACAGCATAAACGATTGTAGAACTAACTTGCAGCCAGAATGTCAGGAGTAGGTGAGGGTAGTTGCTTTCGAGCACAGAGGTGGGGCATTGAGGAGTCCAGATACATGGTCTGGCTCCTAGTCCACAATCATGAGGCCCAACTCATGCAGGGCCAGGTCCTGTGGGGAGCATATAGGGCTGAGGCGTGGGACTGGTTGGCTCATGATCTCACCAGTGCCACAAGGATTCCAAGGACTGGTGAGCAGGTCCGTCACCACCATGCGGACCTGAAGAGACGTAAGCAGGATCAATTGAACCTTTGGATCCAGGAGGCCCGGCAAATGCCCAACGCCCTACTACTGAGTAAGTTACATTTAATTATGTATGTAAGAAATTAAACTAGTTGATATTATGGAGATGTGTATTCCAATATTACTTTATTTATATTATAGCTGCAGGTGTCCGTTCTGCGAACCGCAAAGCCTATGGTGGTAGGCTGGTGCGGTTGCGCCACCAGGTAGGTCAGTAATCCACTCCCAGTAACTGTAAAGAAATATAAAAGTATGACAGTTAGCAAAAGAGTGCAGTGTAGTCACTAAGTAATAAAATGTGCAAGTAACAGTGTAAGAGTGTTTGCAAGTATTGCTTGATTACAAAAGTGTGTTGCAGTCTGTAATCCAAACAGAAAAATGAAAATGTCTGAAATAAAGTCTGAAATAAAGATGCCCCACCTGTAATATAATAGTACACAACCTGCAGCAGGCTGAAAAGTACAGCTGCAGAAGATGAGCAAATCACATGTGTGAAATATATCCCTGTTGAAATACTGAAACATGACAGAAGTGAGACTGCTGGAAAGGATTGTAATAACTACAGGTAAAACATGTCAATAAAGCCTAGAAGTAAGTACCATCCTGAATAGTAAAATGAAAACAAGTGAGAGAGTGTGAGAAAGAGTTATGAATCCACCAATAAAGTAGTAATAACCCCTGAATAAAGTATACTGCAGTCAGTACAGAATGAAATGAATGTGACAAGTAGAACCAAACTGCGAAATGTGTTCAAAGTGTTGCTGCAGCTGGAATGTGTATCCCAAAATCTGGATATGTTGCTCTCAGTCTGCAATATGCAGATAGTATGATTGTCTGAAATACCAAACATCCACAGTTGTCTATAGCTATATAAAGCAAATGTAGCAGGATGATGTAGCTGAACAAAGCCAGATATGAACGTGTATGAATAACAATAAAATGTATATTGATGTAGCAGTAACAGTCCTATCACCAAATTGAAGTAGTTATCATATAGGAAACTGTAGTTAGAACAGTAGTGTGTATATATCTGCAGCTATTAGAAATGTACAGCATATGTATTGGTATTCAAGGTGTTAATAATATTTTCTTCACCCCACCCTATAACCACATATAATCCATTCCACGTGAAATTGGTATGTGCAATCACAATTAACACCCCTGGACATTTGTCCTGTTGGGTCATAAATATTTGCATGTACATTGATGCATCTGCCCTGTTCATACATCCAAACCTGATGGCCTGTTGCCATCAGTCAACCCTGCATGTTGTTGGACTGTGTATTGCTGTTCAAATTATGCATGTGTTATGCTCACTGTTCAATGGTGTGAATATCTGGGTGTTTGGTTAATGGGAATACTAATGCATGCTGTTACAACTAATTGCGAATGGTATTGTATGTTACTAACCCAAACTGTCATGACATAATGCAAAACATAGGACGACAGGGAAGGCAGGTTCCAGCGGACCCACCTCTCCCACCTCAGCTGGCGAGTGCACCTGGCACTAGTGCCAGTCTGGACCCTCCTCCGGTGGCCCTGTGCCACCTGCAGGTGGAAGCGCTGTAGGGGATGGGGCCCGTCCCCCCTCTGCAAGTGTGGCCGGAGGAGAACCACCACTCACCCTCTGTAGCGTCCGGACTGTGGTGCGTAGGGAGATCCGGGACTCTGTTCTTGGGCCCCTAAACCAGCTTGAGGCACAGGTGGCACAACTTACGGGCATGCCTGTTGCCCGGCCTACACAGCCCCCAGCACAGCCCCATCCTGGGCAGTGAAGGAACAGTGGCAACTGCCCATGGGTGGGGATATCAGTTCCACTGTTGCCATCTGTGGGCTCATGGGCTCTGGATATCCAAACATCCGTCCCCGTCAATTGTGTAACCCCCCCACGTGTGTCATACACCGCCCCTGTATGCGTCTTGTTTGTCTTGTCTGTTGACCTACCCAACCTACCTCCCCAGCTATACCGACTTCCTTCACCTGACATACCACTCTCACCTGAAAAAAAAAAAAAAGGGCACTCTGTACCCACAAAAAATTACGCCCATACATAGCTGCCCATTCCGCACACATGTCTGCTGGACATGGAAACTATCAATTACAATTGGCTGTACAACAAGTATTATTGTTGTCCTGACACCTCTCTCAGGGGTGGAAGGTTTCAAATGTCACACCAAATTACATACATATGCACAGCTGTTGCTGATGAAGAAATGGGCAGCTATGGGCCTTACCTACATCCCTCCTGCAAAACCCATGCTTGTTTCCCTACTGTCTTACCCTCTTTGTGACCCCTTTTTCACCACTTTCCTGTCTCCCCATTTTCATTTCTTTCAAAGAAAATAGCGCGGGTGTGCGCCAGAGTAAGCACTGTTAAGCGGTTGTAAGCGGGTGTGCGCGGAGCTGAACGCCAGTGCGCATGCAGGAGCTCCGTGCACACCAGCGCTAACCCGGTTACAACTGCTTAAAAGTGCCTTAGTCACTCTGATTGACAGGTCCTGTAGTCAGTTCAAAAGCAAAATAAAATCCCACTGTCAGTCCCGAACCCAGGACCTTGGAAACAGTAGTCTGCATGACCTACCACTAAGCCATGACTGTTATACAAAAACATTGTGCTAAAATAAATATATCATGTAATAGTAGGAATGAATGTAAAGGGAATATAGGATGTGTAGTACACAAAGCATGTCATTTATACTTACTGTCAAAACTAGTGGATTTCCATAATAGTAGTGTGTGAACAGAAACAGCCATGCTAGTTGGTAGCTAGTAGGTAATAATGTCAGTTAATGTACATATATAAATGTATGTATATTTACATATATATATATATATATAGTTGTAGGTGCCAGTGTGCATACACACTTACTACAGGAAACAGGAGAGAGGAATGGAGAAATGTGAATCTACAACACAGCCTGAATCATGAGAGAGATACTAACCTTTACACTCACAGAACAGTGTCCACAGCATACCAGCATGGTCCCCGCCCTTACAATCTGAAAGGGCAACGCCTATCTCACATACCCTTTTATAGCACTGTCCTGAAATCACAGTGAGAACTGCAATCAGTACACAACTGGCTGCATGCAATTAGCAAATGCTGGCTTACAATTGGTGCAGATGCCATCACATGGACTTATGCAGCTACCTACAAAAGCATCCTGTACTCACACTCCACACATGCAATACTTTCATTGCACTGTCTGGAGGCAGACACAGAGAGAGAGAGAGAGACAGAGAGAGAGGGAGAGAAAAAGAAAAAATAAATAAATAAATAAATAAATAAGAACACAAACAACAACACACGGTACATAAACTAAGTTGAAGCTGTCAGCAGTGTCAGTGCCAAGCTGGGCCAGCAGCAGCAGGAAGCTGTAGTAGCGGTAACGCAACCAGCTGCGACAAACACAGGTAATGTAAAGTAACAAGTTAATAGTCTACATACTGTGAACCCTCCATATGTGTCATAGGTCTGTATATATAGGTATGTCCATGTGATATGTTGTGTGCACGTAGTTCCACCCAAAGGGGATGACTATACATTACATGTCATTCAGTGTTAGGCCATGATCCTGGCACCAGTTTTCCGTTTCAGTGAGGCCTGTCTGTAGGATGTGTGTGTCAGCTGGTGTAATGACTATGGCGCTTAGTTTGCAGTCATCTGGGAACTTTGTCATCCACAACCCGCACATGTTTGCTTTTACATCTGAGAAATAAATGCCAAACAAGCGGGGTCCTAGGACAGAGGCCTGTGGGATACCACATGTGACTGGCATTGAGTCTGACATGGCTCCTGCAATATCGATATTATGGATTCTGTATGTCAACCAGTGTGCAACCCATCATGTGACATATGTAGTAACATGTAAGCTAATGAGCTTGTCTATGATGCCTGAGTGGAGTACTGTGTTGAAGGCCTTAGACAAGTCCAGGTAGGCTGTATGGATTGCGTTGCCCTCATCAATGGCTGTAGTGACTGTTTTGAAAGGTCAACCAGGTTCAAAAGGCAGGATCAGCCCATCACAAAGGCAAACTGGCTGGGAACAAGTGTCTGCAGGTACCCAATATCGCTGTATATGCATCCCATACTGAATCATTCCATAGCTTTGCAGACCAGGCTGGTTAAGCTTATGGTGCGGTAGTTCCCAGGGTCAGTAGAGGTGCCTCCTTACTGGAGTGGGACCACTGTTGCTGTATGCCAGTGTTCAGGTACATATCCCGTAGTATGGCCAAGGTTAAATATCAGTCTTATATGCGGTTGTATGTCCTCTTGGAGTTCACGTAGCACACATCCAGGGATACCATCAGGTCACATTGATGCTGTGTGTTCTGCTTTGCTGAGGGCGGCCCTCACCTGGACATGTGAGATGATAGGGAGGTTACATTCAGCTGTGATAAGTATTTCTAAGTGTGGGAGAGAAGGAGGGGGGATACGTGCACCGAACCTGTCTGCAAGAATGTTGCCAATATCTGTGTGTTCGGTGAATGTTAAGTAGGTGTGTAGTAACTCAGAGCATATCTGAGGCATTTGGTCCATATGTGTAACATAACTGAAGAAGGCCTTGTGGTTATATATAGTGTTCGTGGCCATTTCCCTCCCAGAGTAGGCCGTGGATGTTGTTATGAGAGACTGTAGCTTATTACCAGTGCTGACCACAGATGCCTTCCCTTAATGTGAATCTGCTCTGTCCTGCAGTAGCCTCCTTCTATCATTATACAATCTGCCTTTGGCTGGGGTCCACCAGACAGGATGCCTAACCTTTGTGCATAGGGTCTGGGTTAGAAATGTGTGTGCATGTTCCATGCATTCTTTGGGATGTCGGTGGCAAGCATTCGCAAAGGGGTCAGCAGTGTGGGTTGTGGCTTCCACTGGCCCAGTGGGCTGCTTGGATACCATGTCAGTCCTAACAAGTGAATATCTGTCTAATCACATACATATCCAAGTAGTCTACTGTGCTGGTGGTGGTGGGATATGTATATCCAGGCCGAGTAACTTGTGTCCAGATCACACTAGTGGATGGCGTTCCACATACAGTACCTTGGTATGAACCCCCAGAGTGAGGTTGTGCATTGGACCCGTCGCAGTGTGCTGACCGATGGGGCATGCTACTATGTTGTATAGAATGTGGCAGGTATTGTTGCACAGGTGTTGGCTGAGCACTGATATCTGGCCATGTACTTGTGTATCCACCAAGAGACACACACATGCTACATATGGGAGTAGTAGTATATCACTACAGTTGAGTATCATGTATAGTATGTATGCCATATATTGCTGACATAGTCTGCTGATATCCTGTTTGTGTTCTCTTCCAGGGACATGGCGCGTCAGCGTAATCCTGCCTACTCTGCAGCAGAAGATGAGGAGATACACCAGAGCCTGGTGCGGGATTATGACATACTCTTTTCCCGCACCAGCCAGAATCAGCAGGAGAGGGCTGCACTGTGGCAAGACCTTGTCCGTAGGGTAAATGACATTGGCACGCATAATAGGACATATGAGCAGGTACGACATCACTGCAGTGATTTAATCAGAAATGTCTGTCAGCGTGCGTCGGATATCCACAGGCAACAGGTCGCCACAGTAGGTGGGGTGGCCACATATCCCCCCTTCACCAGACTGGAGGGGCTACTCCTAAGTGTTGTGGCTCCAGCCCCAGAACATCAACAGTAACACACCTGCATCATGATGGAGGCTGGATCCACACAGCAACACGACATGGAGCGTGCAGGTAATATGCCATATGTACACTTGACTGTTCTGTACACTGTTAGTTTATGCATGTGTAAGGTGTGTCCGTGGTATGTAGCTGTCAACATAGTATGTAATTGTGCAGGTGTGATATTGCCAATATCAGCAGCTGACGTGTGAAAGGCAACTGGTGTACTACTGCACTGTATCATATGTAGTATCAATGGCACAGTTGTGCCCACTGACATTAATCTCCTCATTTCTGCAGGCCCCTCTGGTGTTACAGCAAGGCAGCCCATCCATGCTGGTGAGTGTGTTTTAACAATATCTATAATAGTCCTGATAGTGCTAGTAATACTAGTGTAACTCAGTAGTGCTCTGTGTGTATACTGCAGGGTGTGCATGTGTGCATGTGTGCCTGTGTTCACGTGTGCATGTGTGCTTGTGTGCCTGTGTGCATGTGTGCATGTGTGCATGTGTGCATGTGTGCCTGTGTCCACGTGTGCATGTGTGCATGTGTGCCTGTGTCCACATGTGCATGTGTGCATGTGTGACTGTGTCCACGTGTGCACGTGTGCATGTGTGCATGTGTGCATGTGTGCCTGTGTCCATGTGTGCATGTGTGCATGTGTCCATGTGTGCATGTGTGCATGTGTGCATAAGTGCATCACTGGTAACATTGTGTAGACATTGTAAACTGTGTTTCCTGTCTTCCTCCCACAGGTTCTGGTGCTGCTCTGGTGTCCTGCAGCAGGGAAACTGAATCTGGTGCCACAGGTACTGATAATGATGATATCTGTGTAATGGCACAGGAAGGTGTGTCAGGGTCTGTCATTGGTCAGCCAATTGACAGTACACAGCTGTCAACCCCATCATTGCGCACAGTCATCCTGCCAGTACATCCTATGTCACCATTGTCCCTAGGTGATGGACAGGATACAGTGGGCATTGACCAGGGTAATGTGGTATCTGTGGCACATGCTTCCCCACACAGCAGCCATGGGCAGGGTCTTGCGATGGTACCACACAGACAGTTGCCCATGGGTTCTCGTGGGAGCATCCATGGGCGTACTGCCTCTGGCAGACGTGCCCAAAGAGGTCTGTCAACCTCAGCTATGTTTCGGGCTGTCATGCAGGCACAGTCGCGTATGGAAAGGTACACCAGACAGGGTCTGAGGGAGCTGAGAGCATGTCGCACAGCCATGACTGACAGTATGCGTGACATCGCGGATGCTATCCGTAATTTCACCGATGTCATAGACAGACGTTGTGGAGACATATTACAGCAGTTCCACAACCACATGTCCATGAGCCAGGGCAATGGTGGATGGTTGCGGCGTTGACGTGGCCGTATGCCAGCAACAGCAGCAGCTGGCAGTCGGCGCGGACAACAGGCCCACGGACGCCCCCATAGTGCCAGCAGCAGCCCCAGCAATGCTGGGTCTGTGCTGTCATCGGAACACCCCAGGAGACCACGTGCACGTGGCTCTGGACAGTCCCAACAGGGACCTGTGTCCAGTCAACACACTCCCACTTCTGATGACAGTACCCAGTCTGGCTTAGTACCGGATACGGTCCGTAGCACCCCTGCCAGGCACAGGTACCGTGTCCATGCCCACAGACACTGATCTGTATGACCTGCCAGGTGCAGTCTGTGGCTGTCCACAAACTCCTGTATATGGCAGCCATGATGTGGAACTGTGTGCGTGCATACACACATGCGAAATTTTAACACCTAGGGCTACTACATACACGCACAGACTGCACCAACAGTGCCCCACCCTGTACTGCTGTCCCTCACCAACACACATACACACACATGTCAATTGGTGGTATCAGTGGCAGACTCAGGCATACCTAATTCACACCCTGTGCATATGATGAAACTGTGCCACCTCCTGCAATCTCCAACATCAGTGCAGGAACAGGTAAACACGTTGCTGATGCACAGGGTGACTACATAGAAGTGTAGTAGTAGTATCATGTTGGTAACAGTACAGTGTGCTGATATGACTGTGTGTATATCCCAGCATGCCTGATGCAGTAACCGTATGACTGTCCTGAATTGTTATCTACACCCATAGTAAGTACCATAGTGTAACAGCTGCACATTATTGCATACCGGTGGTAAGGATGTCAACAGATAGCCACATACATAGGTAGCACAGGGGGGAAGCTAATGCAAGTAGTGATACGCAATGATGGACATGTACAGTAATGGTGGCAAGTTGCCCACAACGACTATGCAATGTGGATGTTTGCGCATGTTGATATGTGTGCAGTACCAATGTAATACAAATCACAATTAACTATGACATAATATCAGTTCTACCATGGACATCTGAGCTGTGCATTCCTGGGTACATGTTGATAGTGCCTACATATTTGCACTGTTACCTACTGTAAGTGTTACCCCTTCTTTGTTGTACAATGGACTACTTCCAGCCCTGCTTACTGTAGCTTTGTTTGCATGCATGTTCGCTTGGGGTTCCCTGGAACACTGCTTCCACCTGCAATGCAGAGTTACAGTGCTTCTGTGGACTCCTAGTGACATCTGCATAGCATACTATACGTATGTCAAGTTCCCACATGACAGAACGTCACTGTCTGTCCTGTTCGCATGTACGTTGCCTGTGACACATTGCACATGACTTATCTGGCATTTACCCACGTGTGCAGTCATATATGCCAGTGCTATGAAATCAGTAGCAGTACACCCACATACACACCTTCAGTATGTTGTTCCCCATTGGCCCTATGTGTTGGTAATCACCATGGCAATCACACTACTATGGTAGCATGTGCAAAGGTAACCTGTGAATCACCTCTATGGTCCAGTTGTGGTTTATGTGAGTCATGTGGCAATGTCACAGCTGCCACATGTATGCAGTCAACCCTCTCCCCTGGCCAGGAACGTACAACACATGTGTGGGATGCCACCACATAGCCAATCTGGGGACTGAGCACTCTGAACCCAGTACTGCCATACCCTATCAGGTGGCATGACATACTACAGTGACTACAATACCAGTCTGACATAGACCTGCACTGACAGCAATCTGAACACACTGGGGCATACTTGGAGACTCAGAATAGCATCCTGCCTGAGCATCACACACCTCTGCAGCTGGCACACAGGCATACGATACGTCGGAACAGAGCACATGCCACACATGGCACACACATCCCGTGTGCCACACAATCACAGCCTGTAGGGCTACACAACACACCTGCTACAGATGTGTCAGGTACCTCTCTTGGCCGCTGCAGTGGGGTCCCACTCAACAGGCTGTACATGGTGAAGGTCACAGTGATATGCTTGTGGGGCACTATGGTCCACCACAAAACACATTCATACAGGTCAGTCAGTGGCATGGACACATATGACTCAGTCATTGACCATGCCACTATGGATGACCTGAGACATACCTCCCTGGACTACATGATAGGGAACATAGAAGGGATCTCTCAGCATGTGGCACGGGCCAGTATGAGCCTGATCTCGGTTGCCATCATACCCTCACCAGGTATGCTACCACAATATATAGGAAGGGTGTTCTATGTCTACATTCTGCTCAATCTCCAATGTCATTCATAGGGTATCCAATGGCTGTCAACGTGTGCTTACATGCTAGGGAAGCCACAATGATTTGCAAGGGGCAGTTTGCACATGACACCCATGGGCCATTGTATATTGGCGAAGCCCCTTGATACACACATAGTGCCTTTTGTTGCAGGACACGGATTACATAGCCACCTCCGCGGGTATCACACAGGATAGGACACTAACAGTGATGCTACACAACACCAGCAGTGTACACCGCAAGATGCATGCACTGGACACTGTCCTCAGCACGGTGAACTGCAATATCTGTGCAGTACCAGATTCCTGAGTCATAGCTCACAGGTGCAACCCATCACTGCCAGGTTATACCTCATACCATGCCTGTCGTCCCCTACACATGTAACACACATGGACAGGGGGGTGGTATCCCAAGGCACCACAGATACACACACCTCCAGGTTGTTGGCACAGCACAAAGCATCAGGGCCTATCCATGAGCAGCTAACAGTGTGTTGGACTGCCTTCTGGTTCATAGCTTGGCACACACAACCCTCCCATACACAGGAAACCCACCTATCCTCCCTAACAACACTGGCAATATGACAGTCTCAAGAAATGTCTTTATATGGCTGGACTGCATCCAGCCAAAACATTGTGCGTGAGCATTGCTGTAGCCACAACACACTAGCTGACAGGTTCCCAGCATGTGGTCACTGAATTGCAGTGGAACAACATGTTACCACTCCCACAACAGGTGGGAACATGCGACACCTGTTCATCGACTACATGCAGACTATATGGCCCAGACCAGATGTGTATCCCCTGCTGTAGGTATTATACCATATACAACCCACACTGTGTAGACACATACCGCGTGCGGCCCCTGCACAGTAAGACACAGTCATATTGTTATGCATTGCGAATACCATTTATCCACTTGAGGCACATGTCAGACATGGTAACTACTGAAGGTCACAGGTATATATGTGTATGTGTCACACACATACATCATGTGTGCATTGCCATTGCTGGTTTAGGCAATGGCATGCATTGTTATGCACAACAACCCACACATGGTCATATTGTGTGACACAACGACACATGGCAGTTGTGGGTTTCCAAAACATACCTATCTGTGCTCTGACAGTGGTAATAGACCCAGTAGCGGAGCACACTATTGGCATTACTGGCCAAGTAGCCCTGTTTGGCTGTACTGATAGTGTGGTGACATCCCCTGTGTTTACTGGGGGAATATGCAGCATCTGGTGTATTGTAGTATTTGCCAAAAGGATCTGTTCTCTCACACTTGCAAGTACACACACACTGCTACCCACCACACACACACACTTGCCATTTGCAGGATTCATACCCCTATCTAACTATGTCACGACACGTGAGAAAAACACATTAGCGAAGCACACTATTCGGATTACTAGGAGGTTCCTCTTCTCCGGCTGTACTTATAGGGTGCTGACATCATCAGTATTTGGAAAGGGTAATGTGCATCATGTAGTGTGATCTCCTGATTGCCAGAAAGCACATATCTTTCATATAGAATTGCACACACACAAACTCCCCTCATCCGAACACACACACTTGCCATTTGCAGGTTTCAAACCCCTACCTACCTATGTTATGACACTCATGACAGACGCATTAGCGGAGCACGCTATTCGCATTACTGGGAGGTTTCCCTTATCCTACTGTACTTATGGGGTGCTGACATCATCAGTGCTTAGAAAGGGGGAATGTGCATCCTGTAGAGTGTTTTCCCAGTTGACAAAAGGGACATAGACTTGCACACACACTAACTCCCCTCCACACACACGGGGCAGTTGCAGGATTCAAACCCCTACCTAACTATGTTATGACACTCGTGACAGAAGCATTAGCAGAGTGCGCTATTCGCATGACTGGGAGGTTTTCCTTCTCCTGCTGTACTTATAGGGTGCTGACATCATCAGTGTTAGAGAGGGGAATGTGCATCCTGTAGAGTGTTTTCCCAGTTTCCAAAAGGGGCACCTCCCTCACACAGACTTGCACACACACTAACCCCCCACAACACACACTGGGCAGTTGCAGGATTCAAACCCCTACCTAATTATGTTATGACACTCGTGACAGACGCATTAGCAGAGTGTGCTATTCGCATTACTGGGAGGTTTTTCTTCTCCTGCTGTACTTATAGGGTGCTGACATCATCAGTGCTTAGAAAGGGGAATGTGCATCCTGTAGAGTGTTTTCACAGTTGCCAAAAGGGACACTTCCCTCACACAGACTTGCACACACATCAACCCAGCTCACCCACACACACACACACACACTGAGCATTTGCATGGTTCAAACTCCTACCTAACTATATTATGGCACTTGAGGGAGACGCATTAGCAGAGCGCGTTATCCAAATTACTGGGCATCTGTTCTGCACCTGCAGTATTTATAGGGTGCTGACATCTTTATTTCTACAGAGGTATGTACATTTAGTACTACCTGTCAGGTGGGGGATAGCATATATATGCATTTGCAGCCACCTACTTCAGGGTCAGATATGCACATCGCACTGGCAGGTTATGTTCTATACCATGCTTCGTAACCACAGGACCTGTAACACACAACACAACCAGTCCAGAACACCACTCCCACATCCAGGACACACACTTTGCTTCCCTGGGAACAGTGCCAGGATATGCAGGTGTTCACATACACCATTCCAGTTGTTAACATCAGGTACAGGCATATTGTGTGTGGGAACTACTCAGGCCTCTACAACTTGACCCTACTACCACTACAATTTGTGGGTCCATGTGCTATACAGTACCGGCACGACACTTCAATCCCACATACTCATCACAACACAGTGTTGACAGTGGAATTGTCCAGACAATGCAGATAGGGCTCCACTCAGTCTGTTATTGACGCCCACTTACTGTTAGAGGTCCTCAGCAACCCTCTTCCAGCACACGCCAACAACATGGATGTGGCTTAGCACATTCAAACCCTGGCATCTCCACTGTGCCCCTGCTTGACAGAGGCACAGCTCACTAGCCTCACACGTTGCCTTATGTGACCTACTTTACAGTGGCACAGTAGCCTACTGTACTGGGGATGCAGATGCCAAGCACGCTCTAGCTAAGCTGTCATTCCCTAGGGCAAACAGCCTAGTATTGACATCTACACCCATATGTTTAATTGTCAGATGCACAATATTTGTTGCTGTTAGACTGTTTGCATGTCTTTATTGCCATAGCATTCCCTGTTCCTATGAACAACCTGTGTATCTGTGGAAGATGTTTGAATATGAGGGTGGTCCACTATATCACTTATGTCTCTGTAGTCATTTACTGTGTGCACTGGGCAGATTGCTCTGTTGTGGTTGGTTCCTGGAATGACACGTACAAATACCAGATATGTGTGGCCAACTGCTAAACGGAGATATGGCCTGAGTGTGTGAGCATGCCCACTTCAGCCTTTCCATGGCATGTTGTCTGACATATGCCTCATTTATCAAAGTGTGCGAGCATGCCCAGTGTGAGCTTTCCATATGTTGAACTCTGCAGTCCACCACATATTTGGGTGGGTGTGAACTTCAACAATATCTCACGTTTATGGTTGTGTGTTGGGTGTCATGTTGTGTACTTACTGGCCAACTGCTTTGTGTCTGCCACAACAGGGATTATACTGTGCCTGCAGGGATTGCATGGGATACTTTGCATACAGTTGTCAACATCCTTTCATAATGACCTAACACTGTAGTACCGTATAGTGTACTGGTTCAGTACTTTCACTGTGGTGGACAGTATCCTGGGCTTTAGTCCTATCACCACTTGACATCTTCATAGTGAGCACAACAGACTGTGTAGGGGCCAGTTGTGCACATATGACCATGTTGCATTATGTTCAGATATGGACTACCTACACCAGGCTTGTCCAACATTGGTAGTGTATTCCACAACATAGGTGGACATTGGCAAACACTAGCGATGTTCCCTAGGCCATTTCTGATGCTAGTCACAGAGTGTGTTTGTCCTTCGACACACATTGTAACTGGAGTTTGCCATGACATATGTCATGGTTAGTATACTGTGCCTCCGTCCACCTCTGACATAACAGCGATACCCAGGGTTAACCTACCATCTCCCATCCACTCATCAGGATTCCTCTTGAGGGGTGTCGATAGGTGACTCTCTGGCTAACCTGTACTGGGAGTTTACTCAAGAGTGGGGGTGGCTTCTGTGTTATGGATCATTCAGTACAGCTTGTCCTATGTATGTCAGTGCTGGGGTTCAGGTCTCTCATGTGCATAGCTCACTGCCATTCAGATTGTACAAGGTGCAGCATGTTCATTGATTCCAGCTTGGACATGGCTTCATACATCAGGCACAGCTTGCCTCTGGGTGGGCAGTATGGCAGTGTGTGGAGCTGCAGTTTGTTTAATCAGGCAACACATGGCATCTGTTCATGCTCTTTGCTACTCCTGGTGAGGTACTGTTGTGGACTTTACAGTTGATGGAGGTGTCTGCTGAGGTATATCCCACAGGGGCTATTGTAGTCAATTGTGATGCTGATGAAGGATGACTGCAGAGCCACAGTGACCTCACCTTATCTAGATCTGACAACCTTCATGATTGGGTGGGTATATGGTATGTTTCTGCGAACACTACAGCCACATGTTTGTCCAATGCAGGATATCTATCACCTTGTGTCCCCAGGTCTCTCATTACATGTTAGGTACGTAATGGGTTAACACCTGTGTGGTAATTGGTGGGCACTTACTGTATATCCACAGTGGTTGTCTATACACATTTCTGCAATTAGCTTGCTGACATGGCTATGGCTCCAGTTGTCTGTTTCTATGTGGCCCTCTTGTGGGTTGCTTGTGTCAGCTGGGGGACAGATATGGTGGGCAGTTTGTACTCCTCTGCATACATGTTCAGTCACAGTCCTTCCATGTTGGCCTGTACCTATGGGACATATATACGGAACGGGGGTGGTCCCAGGACCAAGCCTTGTGGGATGCCACTCATATCTGCTTTGTAGTCTGACATGGATGCAGCATGTCTGACCATGTCAGTTCTGTCCTTGGTCTGGTTTGCAACCCCTCTACTGACATAGGGGTTTATATTTAAGCTGGTGAACATATCCATACTGAACTCGTAGGGCATTGTCTGGAAGCATTTGCACGGTCCAGCTACGCTGTGTGGACCACATTGCCCTCATCAATGACCTTAATGACTGTTTCAAATGGGTCAAACATGTTTAGGGGCAGGATCTGCACTTACGACAGCCACACTGGGTAGGGTCCGGTGTCTGTAGGTCCCCGATAGCTTTATGTCTGCGGCACATACTGATCCTTTCCATAGCTGTGCAGACCAAGCTTGTCAGGATCCTGGGGTGGTAGTTTCCAGTATCCATTCAGGCAACACCTTTGTTGTGAAGGACCACTGTTGTTGTACACTGCTCTTTGGGTACATATCCTGTGTTAAGGCTGACATTGGGCAGTAGTGTGATTTGGCATTCCATTCTTCTTGGAGTCCATGTTGGCCTCAGCCCAGGACACCATCTCATACCTTTGCTGCTGTGTGTTTTGCTTTGTAGATGATGGCTGTTACCTCAGCATCTGCAATGTTAGGGGGCCAGCAGTCTGCTGGGATAGATATTTTGCATTCTGGGGGGGGGGGGGCTTGCACTGCACCTGTCAGGTTGTATGTTGGCAATATGTGTGTGTGTGTTTGGTATGTTGTTTGTAATATCTGTGTGATTCGGAGCATATCTGTGAATTCCCAACATGGTTCCTACCATCAGTTGAGTAAGCCTTGTGATTATCCTTAGTGTCCTGTACAATTTGTATCTTCATAGGTTCATAGGTTCATACTAGGCTATCCACCCTAGGGCATTAGTAAACCTAGCCAGAGTGTGTGTGTGTCTTTCACCGCCCCTTGCTATGTGAATATTATGGCCATTTATGATTTTCTTTACTGTGCCTCTGTCTGGACGTGACACAGTGAAGACCCCCAGTGTACATCTATGATCATCCATCCACTTGGCAATATTCCTGTTGAGGGGTGTCAGTGAGGGGCTCTGCCTAACATGGATTGGGATCCTGTTCCAGGGTGTGGGGAGCCTCTGGGTTATGTATCTGTCCCTCCAGCACATCCTATTTCATTATGTGTTGAGGCTGACATCTGTCACTCTCACAGCTCCAATGGCTTTGATTTCCTGGGGTGGAGCATGTCCATTACCCCTGTGTTGGACATGGCCTTGTACAACAGACATACAATGCCTCTGTGTAGACAGTCTGTGACTGCATTCAGCTGGGTGTCTACAGCCAGGCAGCATATGACATATATTTGACACCCTTTATCCTCTTGGTGAGGTACCTTTGAGGTCTTCCTAACCACTGCAGATGTCAGGTACTGTACATCCCATATGAGTCATTGTAACAGATTATGGGTCTGATAAGGGAACAGTACAGGGGCACAGTGACCTCTGTTGATGTAGATGTGAATCCTTTCATGATACGGTGTCCAATATAGACGGTCTTCCTAGCCACATTGGCATTGTGAGTGTCACATGACAGGTTACTGTCGACTTGTGTCCCTAGGTCCCTGATTACTCCTTGCATACATAATGGTTTACCACTTATGTGGTAATTTGTGAGTGCCTTGTTTGGTATTTGGTGGGACATTCATACTGTCCAGTGTCTTCAGGATGTCTGGGTGGGGTTCCTGTGTGTGAGAGTGTGGTCTGTCGCATGCTACAGACTGTACAGCAGTTTTGACTACAGTTAGGTGCACATGTGTGGTCTCCGCTGCTTCGTGCATTGTCACTTACCTGGCCGTATGGGTGTCTGTGCTGCATATGGATACTCCCCCTCCTTTGATGTTTTGGTCCAGTTGTTGGGGCCATAACGCATGATATGTGGTATAACCTGGTAGTGCTGGTGTGCTGTCAGTAGGCTTGCAGCAGGCTTCTGTCACTGCACAGACATCGATGTTCTCCATACTGGGAAGTGCCTCGGGAGCATGCATATTGCAGTTTACACATCTGGCATTGGTCAGCATTACCCTTATGTTTCTTACCACTTATGTTTTCTAGGGTGGTGAGTTAGTCTTTTCGGCCTTACCTACATACGGCTCTATGGAGGTGGCAAAGGCCTTATCCAGTATCCAGACGCCCAGGGGTAACAGGTGCAAGCCATCCCTGGAACAGCAGCATGGCATGTCATGCATGACATATCAAGCAGACAGACATTAGAACCTCTTGGACTGACAGCTGTAATTGTGTCACCTGTTAAAGCTGATCATTCTGTGTTTGTACTGTGGCATCATTCTTGGTGAGGGTTGGATGCTGCAAACGGCCAGTGTCATACCGGCCTGGAGTACATACTCAGAGAGCTCATCCATGTCTCTTTTCATGTAGTCCAGGGAGGTACATCTCAGGTCATTCACACCAGCATGGACAATGGGTGCATCATATTTCTGCTTGCTTTGGGGTGACCTGTGTACTTGTGTTATGTGGCATATTGTGGCAGCCTACAGGCAGCTTACTGTACCCTTTCCCTTGTTCAGTCTGGTGAGTGAGACAGCAGTGTGTCTGCCTATACAGACACCTATTACAACTGTATCAGGCATGTTGTTTCTCCTTCTGGCCTGTGACTGTTTGGCACACCAGCTTTGTGTACTATGTGTTGCATGTGCTATGTTTGGAGGTTGTGGTTGCTTGGGGTCTGCTTTGGAGGCCTCTGTTGGTGTGGTGTGTTTGTAATTAGGGGCTCTGGGAATGTTTTTCTGTGTTTATGTGTTTGGTTTACAGTTGTGATAGGTCTATGTGGGACTGAGTTTGTGGTGTATGTCGTTACCTTCTCCTCCTGACTAGTTTTGACAGTACTGAGTTGGGGGAGCTCAGCCTCCGGTTTGGATAAATGGTTGCATCTCTCACATATATTTGTATTTATTGGGGGGAGTTGAGGGTTGTCTGTGTACTTGGGGCAGGTGTCACATTGCCTCTGGATTCACAGATTCTACTTGTTGTGGCTGGCCTTAGTGGATTGTATGTGTGGACATATTTTATTGTCATACTACTGATCAGTGATTACTTCCCTTTTTATGTTTGCTCTCTCATGTAGTAGCTTCCTCATTCTCTTGCATGGTTTGGTAATGGCTGGAGTCCAGCATGCCAGATGCCTGCATGTATGGCATTGTGTGTTGTTGTTATTTGTGATTGCATAATCCAAGCATTCCTGGCTGTGTTCATGGAATGCCTGTATAACATGTTCTGCGGTGTGTCCCATATTCTGCACCTGCACAGGGCCTTTCGTGGATTCCACATCGGTTTGGAGGGGTGCAACTTGTGCTTTACACATGTTTTTCACTGTGGTTTTCTGGCCAGGGACTGTGGTCAGGATGTGTATATCTGGTGTGATTACCCTATGGTCTGGTCTTACCAGTGAGGGATACACTTCTCATCTTGCCATCCAGTACGCATCTTGCTGATTATCACATCCAGTATGCTTACCCCTCTTGTGGGAGTGGTACATTGTTCCTGGGCATTTTGGTTTATGGATTCTGGGAACTTTTCTCCTACTGTGTTGGTGATAGTATAATGCTCCCAGTGTATGTCTGGGTAATTTCAGTCGCCCAATATAATGTGGTTTGGGGGGCTTGATATATTCATGTATTCCAACATAGGTCAGGTGCAGTTCCTGGTGTTAGGACAGTAGTCTGCAGCAGGCTATATACTGGGAGGCGGTTTTAGCCATTGGTATTTGACCATGGCTAATCCATGCTGCTTCTTGTTGTGGTACC
The DNA here is from genome assembly GCF_019279795.1 of Protopterus annectens. Taxonomy (NCBI): domain Eukaryota; kingdom Metazoa; phylum Chordata; order Ceratodontiformes; family Protopteridae; genus Protopterus; species Protopterus annectens. The sequence continues at coordinate 1,047,336,647 of NC_056737.1, read as the reverse complement.
AACATGGGGGTGTGGTTATCCTTGACAATTATTGCTAGTCACCCTCCTTTTGTAGCTTGTTCCATGTTTTCAGGCTGTACAGCACAGTATGAGTGTAACCTGGTAGTGTTAGGGTGCTGATGTGAGCCTTGACCCAGTTTTCTATTACAGGACTGATATCAACATTCTCCATACTGTGTGTGTTTACACTGCACGCATCTTGCTGTTTAGACTTCTGGCATTGGGTAGCATTACATCTAGGTTCCTATCCCTTGTGGTACCTATGAAGGTGGGTTTGTGTTTTGAGACTTACCTATTCAGGGCACGTTGTGGATACTGACAGCCTTTGCCAGTATCCATGGGGCCTGGACTGATAGGTGCACGCCACCCCAAGCAGGTGGTGCATCAAGTCATGCTCAGCATGTCTTCCCAGGCTGAAACACATTGGCTCCCCTTTGACTAACTGCATTACTTCAGCCAGTTATTGCAATTGATCATCCCATCGTCATTTTGTGGCTTCATGCTTGGTGAGGGTGGATGTTAGTCAGGGTCCTCAAGTGTGCATATAGTACATGGTGTTACATTACTTAACACATGGCATTCATGCCTCAGGTGGTGCTGCAGGGCTGCCTCTGTCGGATGCACATATTACACTCCCTGTACATGTTTGTGAGCAGGTCATGTAATTTTAGGCATCCCTGTTATTATTTGAGTGAGTCAGAGAGGGGTATCATTCCCAGGGTTCCTACTGAGCCAGTGTATGTGCTATGTGTTGCCTCTTTGCCAAGGCCAGGGCATACTGGGCACGCCTCCTTCTGCCTACTGGGGCATGCTCAGGTTGTTCCTCCTCCGAGTCACGCTCTGCCTGTGATGGCCTTGGCAATGGTGGGGGGCTGTTTGGCCCAGCCCTATGCTGGTCCTGCTGCAGCTGTTTTCGCAAGATCATATTATGTAGCATAGCACATACCATGACAATTTGGGTACATGTAGTTGGTGAGTACTGCAAGGCTCCATCAGATGTGTCCAGACACTGGAACCGTGACTTGAGCAGCCCAAACACATGCTCTATTACATTACGTGTTTGTGCGTGTGCCTCATTATGGCGTTCCTGTTCAGGTGTGTGTGCGTTTCTGATGGGTGTCTTCAGCCACGGCTCCAGTGCATAACCTGCATCCCCCACTAGGTGTCCGTGTGGGATGTCCCCATTGGCAAATGTCTGGTACAGCTGCGTCAAATGCCAGATGTGGGAATCATGGTAGCTCCCAGGGCAGCCAGCACACACATTCATTATTATGCCCTGGGCATCACACACGACCTGGCAGTTGATGGAGGGGAAGCCCTTGCAGTTAATGTAGGCCCTACCCCACTCACCGGCTGGTGCTTTGATGCGTATGTGCGTGCAGTCTATTGCACCCACTACCTCAGGGTATTCCGCTATTTGCTGGAAGAGACGATATTGCTGGCCAATACCTCACGGGCATTGGGGAAATATACATGATCACCGACATGTGCTGACATGGCATCCAGGAACTGGTGCAGTACCCTGGAGGCTGATGTCTGTGATATCCCCATCATATCACCAGTTGGTCTCTGGAAGGTACCTGTTGCTAGTATTCTTAGGCCAACACATACCTTGGTTTCCACTGGGATGGGTTCCCCTCTGTTGGTTCTGTGTGTGAGGCGTGGCCTGCACAGCTCGACTATTTGCTGCAGGAGCTCTCTGTCCACTCTATAGCGGTCTACTATCTCCAGCTCATGTAACCTGTGGTAGGTGACCCTGGGCCTGTACACTCTTCTCTGTCTCCTCACTGTGGGTTGTCTGGCACCATCTGCATTGTCACCACCCTCAGCAAGTCGCCTATGTCTCATTATGACAGCTATGGCAGCCCCTAGCATTTCTGCTCTGAGTTCACCTTTTTCAGTTTTCACTTCTAATAGCTTACTCCTGTCTTGCAGTGTCTCTTGAGAGAAACATCTTGCACTGCTGTTTGCAGAGTTTTAAGTGCTGGGCTGGGCTAGCTAGTATTCTGCCTGTGTAATTGCCTGCTTCTAATTGTTTTCACCTGCTAGCTCCAGCAGTATTCCCTGCTAGCTTCCTACTAATTCTGTTGCTTCCTTTTTCCTTTCTGTTTTCTCAGGGGGGAGCAGCGTGCATACCAGCAGAAACACGCTCACAGTGGCTTACACGCGCGCACACATGCTTACATGGTTCAGGATCTGCCTATTCGGGTTAAAACATGCGCACACCAGCGCAAACAGTGTTACACACCTACACACCTTCCATTTCTTGACTTTCCCATGCTTATCTTCTGGCACTCCTCTTTCCATGATCTGTGTCTGCCATCTGTTATGTAACACTGACCTCCAATGAACTGCATTTCTTTCTATCATTCCCCCCTGTGATGTCACCTATCTCCTACTCTATTCCTCCCCCTTATGTATCTCTTACACTACTCAGACTGTGCTCATTTGCTATGTGATTGTGGGATTCAGTATCCTAACCCTCATTTACATCAGATTGCCTACTAATGCTTAGTTACATGTCTTAGACTCAGCTTCCCCCCTTAGCAACCACTACACGGTGGCCATGTTGTTTTTGGTCTGCTGGTCCCTGCATTGTCATTCCATGTATTGCATAAAACCCACATTTGTGGGTTTATAACCTTTATTTTTATGTTTTATACAGCGCAGCCCATTTGCATGGGGCTGTGCTGCGTTTAAACATCGGCGAGCGCCGAAAAATAAAAATTATATTTTTTTAATATTTGCATCGGGGTACCTTGCCAATGGCCACATATTTGGCCATTGGCATGCTGCTTGACACATATGCACCCTTTATTTGGAGCTGACATGGCTCCATTGTGTTTTTTGCAGAAACGTACTCAGTTGTCAACTGAGTACATTTCTGCAGCTAACACGTCTCTTACACGGGCTGGTTTGCTTCGTGGATCGCTAATATACCTCATTTGCATACCTTTCGGCTGCAAGTGAGGTATTTAGCATATCCACGCCCAGTCTGTGTAAGAGACGTTTTAGCTGGTCTCTTACACGGAGTTTCTGGCTGTTCATGGATCGCGAGGCTTGCATGGAGTGTTACACGTCTCTTACACTCCGTGCAAGCCTTCATGAATCCTGCCCATAGTTTATGTGGCAGTATGTGACTCTTGCCCTAGTTACTACATAGGAAAACCATTAGATGTTTAAAGCATAGAATATATGAGCACACACTTGCTATCAAGAAAAAGGACTTTACCAATGCTTTAGCTAGGCATGCTATTTACTGTGTGAACTTCAAAAAGTTCACCTTTTCAGTAATAGACTGCGTTCAACAAGTGGATTATATAGGGAACACCAATTTGATTTTAGAATGCAAGGAGTCATTGTGGCAGATCAGTTTGGTAGCAGACAGAGCCTCTGATCTGAACAAATGCATCAATATTAAGTGTTTCTTAGCACTAAAATAACATTCAGATCACAACAATTTGGTAATGTTTTTATACTAAGACATTTTTTAATGACGTTTTGACAGTCTAAGCTGTTTGGTAAAAACGTTTCTTTTTATTTTTATGGTATGATTATACACCTTTAATTTAAAGTATCATGAAAGTCATGTGATGTGTGATGTAACTTATAAGAGGTGTGTTTGTGAGAGGTTAACTTTTTTCTGAAGAAGTTCATGAAGAATAAATTTGAACGGAAGTACTAAAGAATTGTGTTCGCTCCTTCATTCCATCTAGAGCTTTTGGTTTGAGTTTCATTTTCCATGTAATAAGCCTGTTACAAATAATTATTTCACTTTACCATTAAAACTGACTGAATAATGTGAAGTAACTGAGTATTAATCTTATATTCTGAAATTTGATTGGAATGTACTATACTGAACACATAACTAAGTATGAATGTCATATTCTGAATCTTGACTGAAAATTAATATATATTTATACTGAACATCTAAAATAGCAGGAATACATTTCTTGCCAGTGTTACCTGAACACAGATAAAAAATACACTGAAATCTGTTGATGTTATATTCTAGAGAATAAACTATTAATACCCTTTTCTCAGTATTGTCCGAACATAGATAAAAACGTACTGAAAACTAGTACTGTTATATAACTGTCTAAAAGCATAAATACTTGCTTTAACTCATACATTTTAACTTTAAACAAACATTGAAGAAATAACTGAAACACATAGACAATCAACTTCTGAACCAAATCTCTTGCCAAATTTTACTCTGCATTGTCCCAGTCACTGATGCTGTATTGGAAGGCCTGCTTTAATGTCCAAGTCTCCTTTGTATAGTTAGGCATTTTAAACCTTTCCTTTTTTATTTCTTGTGCAAGGCTGGGTGAGTTATGTTTTTTGACTGTATTTAAAATTATTCCTGGGAATTATTTCTGCAAAGCACAAAAACAGTATCAGGTCCTTAAAATAACATTTGCACTTTAACAATTATAAACTGATAGCATTGCTTATTGCCTTGACTTTATTTACATTTTTCTGCATGAAATAAACATATATTCTTGCAAATCTGTAAGCAAACTGATAATGTAGTATAGTGAACTTTTTGCAAGTCTGTAACTGAACTGATAATGTTGTTGTCTTTCGGCTTTTCCCGGTTAGGGGCCACCACAGCAGAACTCTGATCCGCATATGATTGGCAGTAGATTTTTACGAACGCCGAGGTGCCAGCTCGACGTTCAATCTTCCACGAAGGCACACCCATTTACGTATGTCTTTCGATCACCCACCCAACTGTGGGGAGGACATGCAGACTCCACACAGAAGGCACTCCACGCACTCCAGCCAAGAATCGAAAGGGAGAACCTCTTGCTGTAAGGCAACAATGCTACCGCTGCACCACCATGGCTTAAATGAACTGATAAGTACTACAGTGAAATAGAAAGGCTGTAACCTTACTATTAAATCAAATGGAAGCCTCAGTTTTCCTGTCATAACATCGAATGAAACTGAAGTAGGAATCTGACACTGAGCATTTTTGCACTTATATAAAATTGATCTTAACTGTTGAATTTTTTTACATTTACTCTTGTGACCCTCAGATTTTAACATACTATTTTGTGAAACTCCACCCACTGTCTTAACCGTAGCTGTTTCTTTGTTGAAGTCATTTAACTTTTCAGTACTACTGAATACTGCAATAATTTATCATTACTGCCTACAATTTTCTGGGATAAACAGTCACTAAGGATATTAAATTGATTTTCACGATACTGAATTATGGCATATAGTACTGTCTTTAACTCAGCTTGCTGACCTGGCTGTAATCTGATCTGGTGTGCTTGCTAAACTGCAATTTGTGTATGAAATATATACAATCTTAAACCAATTACACAGACACATTTATTATCAGATTTAAACTGATCTGATTCTGGAGGTTTACGTGTCTGTCCTTTATACAACTATGTGAAGTTTCTTTATATAGTATACACATTTATTACTAGAATTGAACTGATTTAATTCTGGAACTTTACACGTCTGCCATTTCTAACATAAAAGTTGAACCTGTGGCTTTAATGACACATAGTATTTATGATGCACTCTTTTCATGTGTGGGATCTGAACTCTTGAATGTACTGTCACTTTTACAATGTAGTATTGACTTTAAGTTTACATTCTGTAAACTAGCAAAACATTAATATGTTATTTATGCATTGCAACAGCAACACCTTATTACCATAATACAAAGCTCTTAACAATGTCTGCTAAACAAAACAATAACACAAAACATTAATTTGCCAAATCTGTAACTGTAAACCCTTCATTCTGTGAATTAACATGACTGTCATTTCTGATATGCCCTACATTCACATAGGTGCATACGGTTACCCTTTTTTCTAACTGGCCACACCCAATATGTCTTTCTGAGCACTTTATCTGTCAGCTGAACTGGAATTTATTTTATCTTTAAGACATAAATCTGCAACTTTCTATCATAACCAATTCTTTAAATTCTGTACATTTGCATAAACTACTGCATGCAAATTCTTACAAGTGTCATCTGCGTGCATTACTGTACCTTCTGTAGGATTTTTATTTTGACATACAATTTTGTTACTGAAGTCTAAAACAACATATAGCTCTAATGACATGTCCATACCTAGTAAGGAGCTGTTATACTTTGAACTGTTAGCTGCTGTAATCTTTGACCCTTTAAATTCTGACAAAACTGCATTTGTGCCCTTTAAAGTTGATTTGTCTGTATTAATCAGTACATTATTCCATAATAGAACCACCACCAAGGCAGATGTAATAAAACTTTAATTAATATACGGTAAGCGCTTTCATGCCCCACTGAGCACTTCTTCAGACCACACAAACATATTAAAATAACATCCTTATATACATTGCTCTATTTCAAAAACACCTATCATGTAAAAGCATCAATAAAAATCACTTAAACAGTTTCTGCCCTCTCAAAAAAGGTTTTAAAGGAACTGGACTATTTAGTCATGGTGGTGCATCACTGTGTAACCTGATGATCCAATTAGTCTCCCTTTGTTCGAGGACATTATTAGAGTCTCCTAATCTCATATTAGTTGTTATCTGTTCTAACACTTTGAATTTGAACATATGGGTAGGGTCACTATTCATTACATGAGTAGCCAGAAACTACAGCATGATTGGCAGGTTGCCAAATAGACCACATAGGTACTATTGCAGTTGGTTTTGGAACAACTAGAGTATTTTTATGACAGAAGAAAAGATTGGTCAGGTTGTAGGATCACAACCTAATTTTATTTTTAAGAATAAACATAATCTTAAACCCATGCTATGCTATAATAAATTAGATATATTAATGAATGAGTTGGTTATACATCAACATGTGGAAGTTGCAATTTTTGTGCACACATAGATATACACCTTTTTTCACACATCCTGTCACACATTTTGAATACTCTAGTCGTTCCAAAACCAACTGCAATGGTACCTATACGGTCTATTTGGCAACCTGCCAATCATGCTGTAGTTTCTATGTAGGTAAGACCAAGAGACAATTGAGAGATAGGATACATGAACATCTACTAGCCATCAAGAAGTCCAATCCTAGAAATGCCTTGGTTACTCATGTAATGAATAGAGACCCTACCCATATGTTCAAATTCAAAGTGTTAGAACAGATAACAACTAATATGAGATTAGGAGACTCTAATAATATCCTTGAACAAAGGGAGACTAATTGGATCATCAGGTTACACAGTGATGCACCACCAGGACTAAATGGTCCAGTTCCTTTAAAATCTTTTTTGAGAGGGCAGAGACTGTTTAAGTGATTTTTATTGATGCTTTTATGTGATAGGTGTTTTTGAAATAGAACAATGTATATAAGGATGTTATTTTAATATGCTTATGTGGTCTGAAAAAGTGCTCAGTGGGGCATGAAAGCGCTTACCGTATATTAATTAAAGTTTTATTACATCTGCCTTGGTGATCGAGTGGATTTACTGGATTGTTTTATTCTACTTGTTGACTTCCACTGGTACCTTTATTTCCACAGTGGCACTATTAGTTTTTGTATTATTCCATAATGTTTCTGTAAACAATGAAATAGATTTTTTTAACTTTAAACAATGACAGATAAATATGCTGGTTTGATGTTGGATTGCCACACCCTTTATAGATAAACTGAAAATATTTTTTATAGAATTAGCAACAACACTGATTTAAGATATGGAATGTGTTTTTTTTACTTTGCTCTAAAATCTGTATATTATTCATGCTGGTTGTTTACTTTGTTAAAATCTGCACTCAGATTCCTCTTAACTCCCCTCACTGCAATATTTGCACTCACTTCTGAAAACAAGAAACTATGTGAAATAATGTAAACTTGAGACATTACAAAAGTATTTTGTCTGAAAATTTGCATATTACGTACACTGATTGTGTTTACGTCTATATTTACCATGTTGCGATGTAACTCTATACCTGGAATTACATGTAATCAATTATTTATTACATTCTGAACATTTATATTTGAAACTGTACTACAACTTAACTCTGTATGGTAATTAAGCATCATTTTTCTGCATTTTCTTGCTGCCTTTAGCTAAGTCTGCCTAAAATGCTGATTTTTTTAGAGTTTCTGTGATTTAAAAAGCTTGTTTCAGCTACATATTGTACTTGTTTTACTGCCTGCACTTTAACAAAGACACTTTTGTGTTTAAATTACCTGTTTAACTGTTGTAGGCTGCACACTCAAGTGTGATAGCCATTTCTGTGCATTTAAAGGGTTTTTTTATTGTATCTGCTTTATTTTCTGAAAAAAAAAAACAAACAAAAAAATACTTGTTTTCCCACCTTTCTAAGCCAGTATAGTCCAGTTTTCAGGGCTGTGTTACAAGTTTCTGTGTTTGTCCATTCCTTACTTGGATAGAAGGAAGTTTCTCTGTTCACCTGTGAGAGAGGAGAGCTTTGAGCAGCCTATCTGTCCCTGAAGGAGTGGTTTCAGCCCAGAAATTAGTAGTTTATTGGCCATTTGGGGCTAATTTCTATCTCTTTCATTTCCTTGCTATAAAACCCACATTAGTACGGTTTTGCGCTCCGGACAGCGGCAGTTAGTTAGGGTATAAATATTCCCGGCTGCACAAAGTCTAGTCTTCAATTTTTCCCTTGGAAATAGACAGACTTTCAACTTAAGCACTCAAACCATTCACTTTTCAGCCCAGCACTTGCTCAAAACTCTTAGCAAGCACAAAGAAACCTTAGCACTAGACCCCCCCTATACTGTAGAGAAGGACAAAGCTCTCTATTCGACCTTACCAGCTAATCAGTAAAACAGTTCACTGTACCTATGCAGCCATGTCTAAGGGGCATTTCCAGGTGTTGTCTCTGGTCCAACTGGTGAATCTGGGCATTTTGAGGCAATGTTACAACTACCTCATGTACACAGACAACCCTCTCCTCCTACCACCAAACACAAATACATGCAAGAGATGCAATTATACAGCCAAACTGGAGGTTAAGCTCTCTCAACCCAAGACTGGACGAGACAGTCAAGAGGAGAAGGGAATAACTTGCATCACACCACTAGTCTCACATAGACCTATGAAACCAGTACCAGCAAAAAACACACACAAATACATGAAAACATACTTGGAGGCTCTAAATAAAAATCTGCAAAAGCAATAGAGACCTCCAAAACAGACATCCAAGCAACCTCCACCCCCCCAACACAAACCATGAAACACATACTACACAAAACCAATGTGCCACGCAGTCACAGCCCTTAAACAAAATAATATACCCAACACACTAGTAATAGGTGACTCTAGAGTCAGGCACACTGGTATCCCACTCATTAGGCTGAACAAGGAGAAGGTCACTGTTAGCTGCCTGTCAGGTGCCAGGATCCGCCACATAACACAAGCACTCAGGTCACTCCAGAACAAGTACAAATACAACTCTGTCATTGTCCATGTTGGTGTGAATGACCTGAGCCGTACCTCCCTGGACTACATGAAAAGAGACATGGAAGAGCTCTCTGATCACATAGCCCATGCCAGTATGACTCTGACCCTGAGTAGCATCCTGCCCTCACCAAGAATGATACTACGGTATGAAGAAAGAAAATTATCAATTTCAACAATTGGCTAAGCTTCTGGTGTCATTCAAAGGGGATACAGTGTCTGTCAGCCTGGGATGATATGCTCGACAAGCCATACTGCTTCGCTAGAGATGGCTTGCACCTGTCACCCTTAGCCTTTCGAATACTGGCCAAGGCTCTTTCCACCCCCATAGTGCCTTTTTAGGCAAGGCTCAAAAGACAAACCCACCACCGTAAATAGCACAAGTAACAAAAAACTGGGGGTAATGCTACTCAATGCCAGAAGTCTAAACCTCAAAATGCACACACTCACGGCACTCCTCAGTATGGAGAAAACTGATATATGTGCAGTAACAGAAACCTGGTTTAAGGCTCCAGAGAGTACCCCAGCACTACCAGGCTACAACTCATACATACATTTCGGCCACAAAAGCTAGACCAAAATACAAAAGGCGGGGTGTATCCATATTCATCAAAGATACCCACACCTCCAGGCTAGTGGCACAGCACGATGCTTCAGAGATCATCCACGTGCAACTAACATTGGGCAAAACTGCATTTCAAATTGTAGCTTGCTACAGATCACACACCATGTCCCAGGACCCCCATTCCGCATTTCTGGAAACACTGGGAAACATAAAGGTCCTACCAAACACCCTGATATTGGGTGATTTCAATTACCCAAACATTAACTGGGAGAACTACTCAAGTACTAACTCCCTTGCCCAATATTTCCTAGAATTTATAAACTCAAATGCCCTGGATCAACTGGTCAACACCCCCACCAGAGGTGACAACATATTGGACCTGGTCATCACCAACATGGGTGACTGGTGTTCCACACTGGAGGTCAACCCCTCGCTGGTTATATCTGACCATAAACTAATCACTCTGGGTATCCACATTCCACCCCTACTGCCGGTCAAAGAAACCACTGTGAAAAATTTTTCAAAAGCAAACTTCACATTACTTAAGACCGAAGTGGAAAGTTTCAAAGCCCCCATGCTAAATGATAACACTGCCCAAGCTGCAAAATCCTTTACTAATGCACTCTACGGGCATCTACAAGAATGCATGATTTATGCTATCCTAAGCAAAAACCAAGACTTACTCCTCCAAGAAAAGGAAACCAGTCTGGTAAACCCCTGCCATAAACAAGCTACAGAATAGAAGGAGGAAACTAGTTCAGAAAAAGAGTAAAATCCCAAGAAGGGAAGACATCCCTGATCAGTATCAGCAAGAAACTACGATCCCTCATAAAATCATCCAAGACTAGCTTCGAAAGAAAAATTGCCAAGGACTCCAAAGATAACCACAAGGCATTCTTTAGCTATGTCAAGAATCTAAGTGGCAATTCTCAGATCTGCTTGGAGTTAGTGCAGAATAGCACAAAATACACTGAACCAACCGATATCGCCAACATCCTGTCAGAAAGGTTTAGTGCAAACTTCACCCCCCTCTCACCCCCAAAAGGGCCCATAACCATACCAGAAGAATGTAGTGCCCATGAAATCACAGACACTCAGGTTAAAACAGCCCTCTCCAAAACCAAAAACACAGCATCAGTGGGACTGGACGGTGTCCCAGGCCGCGTCCTACATGAGCTCAAAGATGAAGTAGCCCCACACCTAAACACACTGTTCAAACTCAGCCTCTCCACAGGCTACATGCCCATAGAGTGGCACACAGCAACTGTTATTCTGCTCCTCAAAGGTGGAGCCACAACAGACCCCGGGAACTATCACCCTATAAGCCTGACTAGCTTGGTATGCAAGGCTTTGAAGCACATAATCATGGTTCTCATTAACAGAGACATTGGGAACCTCCAAACACTGGACCCTACCCAGTTCGGCTTTGTTAAGGGCAGATCATGCCTCCTAAACCTGGTGGACTTCTTTGAGACAGTTACCAAGGCTATAGACAAGGGAAAGGTGGTCCACACAGCCTACCTAGACCTCGCAAAGGCCTTCAACACCATTCCCCATTCTGGTATTATAAACAAGCTCACCAGCCTGAACATAAACCCCTACATCACAAGATGGGTTGCCAACTGTCTCACAGACAGAACCCACATGGTAATAGCTACTGGAGCTAGGTCTGACTCTAAACTGGTTACAAGTGGCGTTCCCCAGTGCTCAGTCCTAGGACCCCTCCTGTTCGGCATATACTTCTTAGAGGTACAGGCAAGCACAGGAGGACTGTGGCTGACCAAGTTCGCAGATGACTGCAAACTAGGGGCTATAATTGACTCTCCAGCTGACACAGACATCCTCCAAAAGGATCTCACTGAGACAGATACCTGGTATCAGAACCATGGCCTCAAGCTAAATGCCAAAAAGTGCATAGTCATCCCCTTTAGAAAAAACAAAATACCCACAAACTACCACATAGATGGTAGCCCCCTAAATACGGAAGACGTAATAAGGGATCTGGGGACCCAAGTAGATAGTAATTTCTCCTTTGATAATCACATTGCCAAAGTGGTTAGAAAATCCTTCTATGTGGCCCACCTAATCACAAAAGGGTTTGCATCCAGATCAAAAGAGGTCATTGTGCCCCTCTACGCATCACTCATCAGACCCATCATAGAGTACAATGCCCCATTTGGGATGTACCTTACAAGACACCTGCAACAGCTGGAAAGACCACAGATGTACCTCACCAAGAGGATCACTGGCCTAAAACAGATGCCCTATGCAGCTCGACTGAAGAAACTCCAGCTGTACTCGGTTGCATACCGCCTAATCAGAGGTGATCTCTACCTGACATACAAGGCCAGGTCCAACCCAGAATTGATGGGCATGCTTCACCTAAAGAAAACCATATCCACTCGAGCCACACACTCTAGGGATCTAAACCTCACCACAACAATAAATAGGACATGCTGGAATGATAGATTCCTGCCCCAGAGACTTCCCATGCTCTGGAACAAGATTCCAATCTACATTAGGCAGAACTCCTCGCTAACACTCTTCAAGAGAAACCTTGACGAGTGGATGGGAAACAGAAAGTTTACCCCAGGGATCACTTCAATGGCTCTGCTGGACAGAGGCACAGGGAACTAATCTAAGGGGGTGGCAAAAGCCAATGCATTCCAGCTAGGATTATAAATGCCTTTGGGCAGATAGCCTAGTATCTACCTATGAACCTATGTTGAATTGCATGTGCTGTATAATTTACAGAAGAATTTGTATTATTTAAGTCTGAAACCATACTGATAGAAGCTAATTCATTCTGCAAATGATTTGCTGTTAATTGACCCATCACACTTACTATCTGAATTGGCCAAAGCTCATTGTGATAGTCAGATATTGCTGGTCACTGCTGATATTAGTAACTTGTTTTTTGTGATACCATTGGACATTGGTATGGAATGGTTCACAGGTGTAGTAGTGAGTTTTTCTAAGGTTAATAATAAAGATTTAAAATTAGTTGATGAAGTTATCAATGTGCTCTTACAATAAATATAGTTTTTATCTTGAGAGTGAATACTACCATCAAGCATCAGGGGTTGCAATGGGTACAATTTGCACCCCAGTTTATGCTAATTTAGTTTTGACATAATGAGAAATTAATGTGTATTCAATTCTACTTTTAGATAATATATTAAGCAATATTACAGATATTTGGATGATTTATTTATTTTATTGAACAGTGATTTGCAGAAGCTGTGTGAATTTTTGAGTGTCTTTTTAAAGTGTTCATATTCAGTAAGTAGTCAACAAATTAACAGTTTAGATGTTATCGTGTATAAGGACAATAATAAAGGGGCTTTCTGTTGAAGGATATACAGAAAGTCCACTTTTTCCAATTCTTATGTACATTATTTGAATCATTACATCAGATGGAAAAAGACTAACATTGTTAATGGGCAGCTGATCAGAACATCCAGACTGGAGAGTGATGATTGGATATTTATGGATAAATTGGAGATGGTTATTAATGAGTTTTCCGAAAGAGGCTATTCTGATGATATGTTAAGATGATTGGCAAATAAAGTAATAACAAGAAGGGAGTGAGATTTCAAACCCTTGTTAAAAGGTGGTACCTATAAAAACAAGGCTGATAAAGTCAACCAGAATAAGTTCTACTAAGGAATGGTTTTACCCAATATGGAAAAAAAATATCTGGATTTAGTACGTATATGATCAAAACACATTGGAACTGCATATTACAGTATGATGCTAAAAGCAATACTTTGGGGTCAAACCGATCTTTTCCCACAGATTTTAATATGATAAACTCATTAGAAATGATAAAGACAACAATTACCATATCAGCAAAAAAGAGAAGAGAATGGCTGAGTGTGGTAGCTGTAAACTTTATTATTAAATGAATGAGACCCCCTATGCTACTGTAGCATATTATGAGATGAAGATACCATGCCCTGAAGTTTGCAGTTGCAGAAATGTAGGGGTGGTTTAGTTGTTCATCTTATCAGGCATTTGATATCAGGGAGACCAAAAGACAATTAAGTACAATAATCTCATACACCTTAATGACATTAATAAAGGTGGCAACTAGAACAACACACTGGAATACTTGGAACTCAGATGGCAGTTGTTGCTCAATGCCACAGTTACACTGGGCATCAATGATTTTGCTTCCTTAAAGAGTGCTTTGAACCTCAGAGCAGCTAAATTATAGAACATAGATTAATATAAATTAACTAATGCATTCATTTTAATTAATTACATATATGAAAATCTCATTTTATATAATTAATTCATTCAATAACTCATTTAATTAAATATTTTAAAAGTATACAATTTTACTAACATTTTATAGTATATGTCCATTTTAAAGTTTACCAATACATATATTAATATTTAAAGGTTGATATTCCCATGATTGACATGATGATGTGATAATATATAAGGCAGTCTGCTGCTCTGATTACATTTAGTTCTGAAGATGCCTGTTAAAAGATAAAAGTGATTGACCAAGTGGTGTTTTTTATATATTTTATACTTCTGAGTGGATTGTCCATTAAAATTTGTTAATAGATCCTGTGCCATTATGAGGTATTGCCAGCTATATCAGGAGAAGTTGCATGTGTGGCATATGCCAACATGACTGGCTGAAGTTTTGTAAATAAGTAATTTGACTGTCACATTAATTAGTACAGATGCTTGTATTAAAAATGTATTTGTAAAAGTTGCTTATGTTAAAAAAAATGTTGCAACAGAATCTTAACAGAATTCTGAATGTGAACTGTGCCAGAGTCAGGTGACTAGATGTGATATAATTCTATAACCTGCTGAAGGACTCTGCTCTGTCAGCAGCAGTTTTTAGTTTGTTTTTGTTTTTCTTTGAAGCCTGATATAAAAGATCTATGTCAGTTATCACAGTAGCAGTTAGTTTTTCATTAGTTAGTTGTACATTTCAGTGTGTGGAGTATCTCATGTTGCCTAGTGGAAGTGAGCATCTCAGCAGTGCACCTTGTCTTGTGATATTAAATAAGTTGACTAAGGACAGTTTCTCTTTAGTTTAGTTAGGAAAAGTACCGTGAGATTAGTTTAGTATCGTTTCTTTTTCAACATGTGAGATTCTGTCCAACTGTGTTATTTTATCTTTCCTGTGACTGGAAACTCTGATGTTTATCATAACAAAATATTAAGTATTTCCTGTTTTCTATTCTTATTATCCATTATTAAATATTTTTATATCTTTTCATTGTGACTGGTCTTTTAGTGAATACTTTAAATATGTTGAGAGTACCTGTGCTTATTTCAGTGTCACTGTGGCTTTTCCAAAAAAACCTTACTGCTTCAGTCACACTCTACCATTCATATCAGTATTAATCTGACACAGTATTTTTATTTTATTTATTTATTTTCCATTTGTTTACTGGGTTAATCCTACTGGACACAAGGCGACCATTTTCAGCAGAGGCCCGGGTAGAAAAGCTCCAGATACACAGTAAAAAATTATAAAAAAATAATAAAAATTATATAAACATAGTTATTTTGTACAAAGAGCATAGAACATATAAAATTAGTAAAATCAGAGTTTTACAACTGATGCAGGATACAGTGGTTAGACTACCGAGAAACAATCAAACAAGATATTATACAACAAATATACAATTGCTCGAAAATTCAAAAATGAGTTTCCATAGACAAACAGGGTCATAAACTAGAAATCATAACTATAAAGGTGGCCTAAACACCTGGTTCATAGTACTATGCACTAAGTGAAACTACACAGTGCACCTTTGATCTAGGAAAGCTGAAAGTCAGGGACAGGTGAAATTTGTCTGGTTCTGCACAAGAACATATCCAAGGTTTGAATAAGAGATCTTTATTAGGGATTTGAAAGTATGTTTACTATTTAGACATCTATTGTCAGGGGGCAGAGAGTTCCAGGCCTTAGTAACTGCATAGGAATAAAGATATTGGCCTGAGCTATGTAAGCAATTGGTAATAGTCAGTAGGGTGGTATTGGAAGATCTTAGTTGACAATGCAGTATTATGGAACGTGAGCAGACTAGAGAGGGCAGGTATTTTATTTGGTTGGTATAGCAGTTGATGGGTCAGGAGAAGTTGATTGTATTTTAGTAGGCTAGGGAGTTCTAACCATCCTAGTTGTCTTAGAGAAAGGCAATGATGAGAATGAAACTTATCACTGGCTGCAAATTTTGAGCTTTTATTGTAGCAGGTAGATAGTTTCAGAAGGTCAGATTTGTTTAGATTAGTTAGAACTGGGGAAGTGTGTAGCAAGGTGGAGAGTAGTTGGGTACGAGAGATAGTGATTCGGGATTCCTGTGTGAGGAAGCTCTTGCAGCGGTAGCATGAATCTAGTTTTTTTATGAACTTTGGCAATTATTAGTGCTATATGTTTGTCAAATTTTAGGTTTGGTCAATAATTACACCTAGTAGCTTGGCTTGAGTTACTGGTGTGATAAGGGTGTTGTTGGAGGATTTTATTGAGAATGGCAAGGTAGGGGTGAAAGTTTTGGATGAGTGGAAGATCATGAGTTGGGTCTTAGATGGGTTTAGTATGAGTTGGGAGGGATTTGGCCATTTTTCTATAGTAGTGAAGGCTTCCTGGGTTCTGTCTTGGAGTAATTGTAGAGAGGGGGCTGAGCAAATAAGGGTGGTGTCATCAGCTTACTGTACTATATTCGTTTGTTGGGTAGCTGAGAGGAGGTTATTGGTAAAGATGGAAAATAGTAAGGGACCAAGAATGGATCCTCGCAGAACACCTTGTCCCACTGGGAGGAGAGGCGAGAAAAAGATATGGCATTTAACAGCTTTTTGCTGGAGGGACAGATAATTTTTAAACCACAGTAGAGAGAAGTTATCCAGTTTGAGCTTAGAGAGAGTCAATAGTAATTTGCAATGGGATACCATGTCAAATGCCTTTGCCAGGTCTAGAAAGACAACAGATACTAAGCGACCAAGATTTCTTTGTTGGTTAATGTGGTCAGTAAAGGATATAAGGACAGAGGTGGTACTATGGTTTGGCTGAAATCCATGTTGGGAATTTGCTAGCAGGTTATATTGAAGAAGATGATTCAGTAGTTGGGTGTGTACACATTTTTCTAAGATTTTTGATAGTTGAGATAGTATAGCTATGGGGCAATAATTACTAGATTCTGTCGCAGAACCACCTTTTTTGTAGGGGGACAATGTAACAAATTTTCCAGAGAGAGGGGACAGTGTGTTCAGCTATGGATCTATTGATAAGTATGGAAAATAGGGTAGGTGATGGCAGAGGTGGCAATCCTGAGTGGGGAGTTTATCAGCAGCGAGAGTGGTAGGTTTCAGTTTTGCAAGGTGTTTATGAATTAGGTCAGTTACAACTGGTTTAAGAGAGAATTGGGTGTTGGTCTTATGGTGACAGTTTTGTATTTTGGTTATATTTGTAGTAGTAGTGGGAAAATTATTGAATAACTTTTGGATGGAGGAGTTGAAATAGTCATTAAACTGGGTGGCAATATCATTGTTATCACCTTCAATGTTAGGGTTTGGGTAGGTGATTTTGCCTGGTTGGAGAATGTAGTTGACTGCAGACGAAAATTTTTGCAGATTGTTGTAGTGAGTTTTTTGTAGCTGGATATAATAACTTTTTTGTCATTAGGTATTTGATTTTTTGCTTTGTTTCTGAGCTCTAGGAAGTATTGTCAATTTTGTACTTGTTTTGTTGGTATGCCAGGTTGCCTAAGCTATGTCTCATTGTTTGAGTGGGGATCTTGTGTCCTTTGAGATCCAGGGGGCTGGGTTGGTTTTAGTATGACTTATACGTTGTGGGACCATAAGATTAAGGATACCTAAGAAGGTAGCATTAAAGTACTCCACGGCTTCATTTAATGGTGGAGTTTTAAGAGGTGACCGATTTATTTTTTTTAAGGTGTTGATGAATTGGTCTGGTAGGACATTTTTGGAACTATGGATAGAAAGTAGGATGGGGGGTTATGGGTTTTGTGTGCTGTCTTAGTATGAATGTGGGTAGATGTTCACAGAGGGAGTAGGGTAACGTACCAGATATATTGGCAGATGAAGGCTTGTTGGTTAGGATCCAGTCACATAGCCCTGAAAATTATACCCTGTAGCTATAAAATTATCCTGCAAGTGTATAATCTACAGCTTAAAAATAGCCTAAAAATTGGTGTACAAAAAAAATTAAAATACAGCCAAACAGCTAGCTTAACATGCAACCATACATATCAAAAGCTCAAGAAAATACTTGGAGTCAGTGTTAGCTCTGCTCCACTCCCTTCCCCGCTTGCAATTCCCACCCGCCCCCAATAGTGCTACATTTAAACTAAATTTAGCCACTCCCCTCATGCTAAGTACCAATCAGCGCCTCATACATCATTGAACAGCCCTCCCCACTTAACCCATTTCCTTCTCTTCCATTCTTTCACACCCTGTTAGTACAGATTGGCCCATCCCCCCCAACAAAATGCAAACAAGTAAAAAAAATACTAATTACCCCAATGCCTATACTATTTCTATTTTACCATCTCACTGCCTATGAACAAACACTTGACCATGGTATTCAGTACACAAATGGTCAAACAGACACCCACGACTTCACACAAAACACCAAACACTTTACCATCTCCAGCACACCGAATATACCACCCTCAATAAAATATCACCCCTGTAAAGGCACAAAATGTAATCCTAAAGACAAAGACTATATAAACACTAGAAAATAATGAAGTGCTTGAAGAAACTGGTAACCAGTTAGTTGCAAAGCACAAAACACTCCACCGGATTCACAATAATGCATTTAATTAAATATAAACACAAACTGTTGCAGTACACAAAGAGACTCTAACGTTTTAAAAGACAGATACGTTTTCATCACCAGCTTCGTCAGAAAAACTAAACACACCACCAACCTCATTTAAATATCATCCCCTCAATCTATTCTGAACCAATGAGAACTTACAAAACCCCCTGTTATTAATTAATTGTAATCACATGTAACTGAAACATCCAACTTCTGTTTCGAACCCCACATCCTATTAATATAAAGTGCACAGTTCACATTCATTTTAAAATAAATACATTAATCACATAAATACATATTTGAACCACATAAATCAATTCATATGTAACACATTAATGCATATATAACTTTTAAATATAAAACCTTACATTATTTAATAGATGTACTTGAAATAAATATATATATATATATATATATACACACACACACACACACACACACACACACACACACACACACACACACACACACACACACACACAAACACACACACACACACACATACATACATAAATATATAGCACCATCTAGTGGACAATCATAAAAACTTCTTTAGGAACTTCTTTAAAAACTTTTTTCTTTCCTAAAACCTTAAATAAACATTTTATAATAAAATCTTTCTTGTGAATTCCTTATGTAGTGTAATGAATTTCCTTATACAATATAATGAACAATCCAAACCCCCTCTATAACTTAGCTGCCCTAAGTTTTAATACAGGCTTAATGGTGATCATATCATTTAAGCCAGGATTTTTACATGCTTCCAGTATTACTTGCCAATATAATTCTCTGAATTCCACCCTTGTTTCCCAAGGTCCACCTCTCGGGTCAGTAACTACAGTTTCTAGAACAAAAAGTCCAAATTCAGCTCCTTTACATACACAGGTATGCTTATAAAGGGCATTCTTTTCATGTCTCATTTTTATATAATAGAGGTGCTCATATAGCCTCTGTTTTAGCTTTCTTTCACTCTTACCTAAATAAAATGACTCACGTACCTTGCATTTTGCTAAATATATAATTCCTTTGGTATTACAATTCACAAAATAATTCAAATGTAACTTTTTATTACGAGATTTTAAATATAATGTGTCTCATGTTAATAAATAGGAACAGTAATCACAACTACCACATTTGAATAAACCTTTTTTATTCCTGGAATGCCCTTCAGTTCTTCCTATTAGAGTACCCTTCTCCAACAAATTCTTAATATTTTTACCTTTTCGATATGCGTACTTTATTTCTTTGTCAAAAATATAATCTGAGTCAGATATCTTGGCAAAATTTAGCCATTCTTTATCTATAACCTTTCTGATCAGACCAGCTTGTCCGTCATAAGTGAGTGTAATACCTGAACTGTAATTATCACTGTCAACAACTCTGTCTAATACATGAATAGAATCCAATTTTCCAAGTATAGGGGCAAACCTGGTTTGTCTTCCCTCTATTACCTCTTTGCTAATTTGTTCTAATAAATCCTTAGGATAACCCCTATCACGGAATAATTTTATAATGTACCTCTCCTCTTCTTTAAATGTCTCATCATCAGATGTCATCCTGCTTGCCCTCACCAGTTGTCCCTTTACAACACCTTTCTTCTGATGTGGTGGGTGGGAACTGGTGCAGTGCAAGTAGGAGTTAAAAAATGTCTCTTTACGGTGAATTTTGGATGTAAATTTCCCTAATTTTCTGTATATTGACGTCCAAGTAATTCATTTCTTCTTTATTAACTTCATAAGTAAAACTTAAAAAGGAGGTTGTTCTACTAATATACTCAAAAAATTCCTTAAATTTGTCTTCTGTATTAGTCCAAAGGATACAAATATCATCCAGGAATCTCCCATAATATTTCCAATAATGGTGAAAATGAGAATTTAATACAAAGTTCTCCTCCCAGTATGCCATAATTAAATTTGCATATGTAGGCGCACAATGTGCACCCATTGCTACTCCAGTCACTTGTTTATAGTATTCACCTTCAAAGAAGATAAAGTTATTCCTTAAAATCGTGTCCATTAATACAAGGATAGTTCTAAATTCATTACAATTGATACCCTCATAACCCACCAACATCTCTTCGAACCATTTTAACCCCTGTTCATGCGGTATACAAGTAAAAAGATCAACCATATCCAAGGTTACAAAACTAAAATGTTCACTATATTTTGTACTATCCAATCTCATCAATAGGTCTCAAGAATCCTTTAAAATATTTTTATTTTGTTTTACTAAATCCTTAATCTTTTTGTCCACATATTTGGTTAATGGTGCAGTAACAGAACCTTCAGACGATACTATGGATCTTAAAGGAGGGTTGTTTAAATCTTTGTGCACTTTGGGTATACCAGATATTGTTGGTACCCTAGACTTTTCCACATATAAAAAATTGTATGTATCCAGGTTGATCAAACCTTCCAATAATAAGTAATTTAGAATTACATAAATTTTCTTGTAAGCAATATTCACTTCATTTAAAGATACTCTATTATATTTTCTTGTGTCACTCTAAAGTTCTTGCATCTTACCTTCATATGTAATATAATCCATTAACACAACACCTCCCGCCTTATCAGGTTTCATTACTCTAAGGTTTTTATTTTCACCTACTGATGTCAGTATCTCTCGTTCCTCAGGTGTTATGTTTGGTTGGACCCTTTGCCATTTCAGTACTTTCCTTATTTCAGTTTCTAGTGCTGATTCAAAATTCCACAATTGGGGATGAATGGGTGGGTTAAATACACTACGCTTTACTAGTTCACCCTGCTTATTGATACACTTCTTTCCTTTAAAAAACAGTTCCAAGTTTTTTCTCCTAATAAAAAGTTTCAAGTCCACTAATAATCTAAAAATATCTGCTCTTACCCAAGGTATAAAGGAAAAACCTTTTGAAAACAAATCAAAAAATGGTTTAGTAACTGTTAACTAGAGTAATTAAATATATTAAAACCATTAAAAGAATATTTAAAACCTTCATGTTGAATACAATTAGTTCCAAGTTCCTTGTCTTGGTTGCCTCATCTGTGTCTTCCACACAAATTGGATTCTATTCATGTATTAGACAGAGTTGTTGACAGTGATAATTACAGTTCAGGTATTACACTCACTTATGACGGACAAGCAGGTCTGATCAGAAAGGTTATAGATAAAGAATGGCTAAATTTTGCCAAGATATCTGACTCAGATTATATTTTTGACAAAGAAAGTACACATATCGAAAAGGTAAAAATATTAAGAATTTGTTGGAGAAGGGTACTCTACTAGGAAGAACTGAAGGACATTCCAGGAATAAAAAAGGTTTATTCAAATGTGGTAGTTGTAATTACTGTTCCTATTTATTAACAGGAGACACAATATATTTAAAATCTCGTAATAAAAAGTTACATTTGAATTCTTTTGTGAATTGTAATACCAAAGGAATTATATATTTAGCGATATGTAAGGTATGTGAGTCATTTTATATAGGTAGGAGTGAAAGAAAGCTAAAACAGTGGCTATATGAGCACCTCTATGATATAAAAATGAAACATGAAAAGAATGTCCTTTATAAGCATCCCTGTGTATGTAAAGGAGCTGAATTTGGACTTTTTGTTCTAGAAACTGCATTTACTGACCCGAGAGGTGGACCTTGGGAAACAAGGGTGGAATTCAGAGAATTATATTGCAAGTAATACTGAAAGCATGTAAAAATCCTAGCTTAAATGATATGATCTCCATTAAGCCTGTATTAAAACTTAGGGCAGCTAAGTTATAGAGGGGGTTTGGATTGTTCATTATATTGTATAAGGAAATTCATTACACTACATAAGGAATTCAGAAGACAGATTTTATTATAAAATGTTTATTTAAGGTTTTAGGAAAGAAAAAAGTTTTTAAAGAAGTTCCTAAAGAAGTTTTTATGATTGTCCACTAAATGGTGGTATATATATATATATATATATAATATTGAGGGGATGATATTTAAATGAGGTTGGTGGTGTGTTTAGTTTTTCTGATGAAGCTGGTGATGAAACCGTATCTGTCTTTTAAAACGGTAAAGTCTTTTTGTGTACTGCATCAGTTTGTGTCTATATTTAATTAAATTTATTATCGTGAATCCGGTGGAGTGTTTTGTGCTTTGCAACTAACTGGTTAAAGACTATATAAAACTTATAAACAAACTCCTAAAGCTTAGACTATCCTGTCACTATAACCTTATAACACATGGGGACATTCATCCCAACCCTGGCCCACCTACACCCAATAACCTCCACTCCCCTACCACAACCCCCACAGTCAAGCTACCCCTTTTTACTCCCACTAGTTCCCTCCTAGCATTTCACCTAAATATTATAAGTATTATCAATAAGATTCCCAACCTACACGCCTTCCTACCAACCCACTCCCCAGACATTATATGTCTTACAGAAACTTGGCTAAAACCCAGTACTACTGACAATTAGATACTACCTCCAGGATATAATATTCACTGGTTAGACCGTGCTACAAGGAAAGGAGGTGGGATAGCAGTCCTTTACAAAAATACTGTAACTGTTAATAGAGATACCATTCAACCACCCCAATTCAATAATGCAGAACTCCTCATAACCAAACTACAGATTAACCAGAACAAATGCATGAACATCGTCTGTGCATACATTCCACCAGGCAACAACTTAAATACTCTAGAGGATATCCTTTACTGCTTATCCACTACCTATCCCCAAGAAACCATAGTTCTTGGTGACTTTAACACCGACTGGCACCCCTGCTCCTCAGAACCTCCCCCCCCTCACTCCTATAAACTTATCTGGGTTTAAACAGACCATAACCTCTCCCACTAGGATAAACAAACCAACCAACAGGGGAAAGTATCCTAGACTGGATCCTAGTTAATAACCAACCCCAACTGTACACAGTTGGCACTCTCCCTGATGACCTTAGCAACCATTTACTAACCTATATCATAAAACATAAGGCAGGAAACCCTCAGCAGACCAAATATAAAACACTTAGAAACAGGAAAAACTTTGACACTGCTATATTCCTAAACAAACTAAAAACAGTTGACTGGTCAAAACTAAAAAATCTAACATTAGAGGAGGCTATAGATCACTTCACCCCTAAATTCCTAAGTATCTTTGATTCCCATGCTCCTGCACATACAATAAAATCTAGATCAAATACAGCACCATGGCTCACAAAAATATAGTAAATCTAAAATCAAAATTAGAAACAGAGCCTGGGCCAGGTGGAGGACAACTAAAGCCCCACTTGACCATTTAAAATATCATCAACTCAGGAATGATACAAAGAAATCTATTTTACTGGATAAAAAAAGCTTCTACCAAAATTTCCTCCAAAAACACCAAAACTACCCTCAAAATTTCTGGGCAGGCTTACATCAGCTACTTCATCCAGGTCATTCTACCACCCCAACCCCGGCTAACCACACCCATAGTTCCCCAGAGACCATAGCTGGTGCTTATAATAACTTTTTCACTGAAACAATCCAATCCCTAGCAAATCAACTAACCCCCATAAACTTAAACCACACGCCTAATCTACTCACTAATCACACTGAATTTAGCTTCCAACTGATATCCACTAGTTTTATCAAAACATTTCTAAAAAAACTAAAACCTACCACCCTCACTGGTGACCTCCTCCCTGCAGAGTACCTACAAATAGCTACAGATGCCATTCCATATCCCATATCTATCCTTATCAACAGAACCTCATCCGAAAATGCTATCCTCTCCCTCTGAAAAATATCACACGTCATCCCACTCCATAAAGGTGGTAGCTCTACAGACATATACAACTACAGACCCATTGCCATTCTTTCCCCACTAGCCAAAATAATGGAGAAATGTGTACACAAGCAACTAATGCAATACCTTACACAGAATAACTTACTATCCAACTCCCAGCATGGTTTCAGGCCATATCACAGCACCACCTCAGCCCTCCTTTCCTTTACTAATGCCATAAACCAAAACAGGAATGACAATAGGCTAACCTCCGCCCTCTTTCTTGACCTACCAAAAGCCTTTGACATAGTCAACCATGAACTTTTCATTCTTTCATTAAAATCTATTTCCCTCATAAGCACGCTATCCAGTGGTTCCAGTCCTACCTGACTGGTAGACAACAGGCAGTACTATGACAGGGCAAACTCTCCAGCCAGCTATCTCTCACAATTGGTGTCCCTCAAGGCTGCATACTAGGTCCACTACTCTTCTCTATTTTTATCAACAACCTTCACACTGCTGTCCCTAAAGCCACCTGCATTCAATACGCAGATGATTCCACTCTGGTCTACTCAGCCACCTCCCTATCCGAACTGTAAATATTAACCCAAAATACATTTAACACTATTGAGAACTGGCTCATCAACCAACGCCTACTACTAAACCCCAATAAAACTAAACTTCTACTCTTCACCCCCACTAGTAGTTCTGCTACACTTTCATTCTCTGTCACATCTAACAATGGTACCACCATCTCCCCAGATCATCACACCAAACTTCTAGGGGTTATCATAGACAATAATCTCAAATTTGACCTACAGGTCAACAAAACCATACAGACCATCAATAAAAAGCTTGGATCACTGTATAGAAACAAGACATTTTTAACCCCTCTGGCTAGGACTGCAATTGTCCGATCACACCTACTCTCTACTCTTTTATATGCCTCACCTGTACTCTCAAACCTCAACAAATCCAAACTAGGTAAGCTGTCCCATAGCTACAACCATATTGTCAGATTTGCCACTGGCTCCACCTATAGAACCCACCACTGCCAGAACCTGAAACAACTAGAGTGGCTAGAACAGCCCAGCATAAATCAATTCAATCAACTCTTAATAGCGCACAAAATTCTATACCACCCCGAGGATACCTCTTCACTTATAAATATTATTAAGCCATATAGCAACCTGAGATCCCTAAGGTCAGCCGATAAACTACTGTTCCAAACCCACAAAGCTAATAACTCTGCTGGTGAATCCCTCTTTGCCAACTTTGTTGGCAAAACCTAGAATTCTTTGCCAGACTATGTAAGCCTACAATTCTCCAAAAGTCTCTTAAAAAAAAAAACTCAAACGGTATCTGAAAGTGAACTGGCTTTGCCCATGTACCAACCCTGATTAAGTTATAAACTGAAAGCATAATCTGCAATTATCATAACATGTAACTACGTTACCAAGCTCTGTTTCCAATCTGACGTCTCTTACTTTTAATTGTGTATATCCATGAAGAATTGTGAGTCCCTACTACAGAACACTACTAAACCATTGTACATAATCACTTTGTTTTTATATATTCTAATTGTTTTTCTAACTTCTTGTGTAATCTACGTAAGTTTGTCTATATGGAGCTTTTCTCCCTGGGCCTCTGCTGAAAATGGACATGTATCCAGTTGGACAATCCCGGTAAACAAATGTAAAATAAAATAAATGAAATAAAATAATATGGATTCCTTTTTGGTGGATCTGTCTATATCAGTGGGGGTTTGGATAATCTGTATGAAGTTAAATAGGTTTAAGTGGTACTCCGGGCTGGGATGCCATGATAGCGGCCAAATCAATGTTGAAGTCCCCCAGAATAAGTATCTCCTGTGGGAAGGTGGTGGATGTCCAATGTAAACTGGACTCTAGAGTGGCAATATTGTCATCTGGTGGTAAGTAGACACTTATAATGTTGAGTTGTTTCTGCTGGTTTCATTTTATATTTGCAAACAGGGTTTCTGCATAGCCGTAAGTGGGGATATCTTTATGTATTTGTTGGAGAGTAAGATTGTGCCTGTAAAGTAGGGCAATGCCCCCATCTCTTTTAGCTATTCAGTCACATCTAACGATGTTGTAGGCAGGAGGGGCTATGGTGGTATCTTTGATATGCGGCTTGAGCCAGGTCTCGGTTAGGAGTACAATGTCAGGGTAATAGAAGATATATATAGAGCATGTAGCTCTTTAATTTTATTTATGATGTTGTGGATGTTTATACTGAGTATTAAGAGGTCAAAGGCTTTTAGCTTGCAAGGGATATTAGGTCCATGTAGGTTTGTAGTGGTGGCTATAGTAGTGGAGGGGCCTGGGTTAGAGTGGATGTTGTCACTGAGTGCAAGTTAGTAGCAGGGTCAGTGTGTGTAGGTAACTGTCGATCATATGATGTATGAGTAAACTGGGCAGTTTTTTATAATTAGTTTCTTTGTAGGTGAGCTTGGTGAGCTCAAAGGGGATGAGGTTGAAGATGGTAGGTGAAATGTATATGTAATTATGGTGGTGAGTGTTTGAATAGGTTAGCATGAGGAAGTTTAGGTGATTGTCGTTAGTGATAGTGGAGTGGTAGGAATTTAGATGGTAGCCTAGGGAGAGGAGAACTGCTAAGACAATAGAAGGTGCAAGCATGGTGAGAGTTGTAAGGGGTGGTGGTAGTATATGTGGAGTTAAGTTATCTGGTTTGAAAGTTATTAGAGGAAGAAAGGATAGTGTGATGTGGCAGAGCACCCCAGAACAAATTAATGAGCAGGTGGTGAAAGGAAAGAGAGGGGGGAGTGGTTGGAGGATGATGAGATAGATTGGTGGGAGGTGTTAGGGAAGTCAGGTGATTGTGGTTATAAATAAATATGGGTATAGGCAGGGTGGGCGGGATAAGGGGGCAGAGTAGGGAGTGAATGGAGTGGGATGAATCAATTCCACAAGGTAAGGAACTCAGCAAAGAACTGAAACAGTGAACTAGAGTAGGTAAAGTACTGGTTAAAGTGTGATTATATTTAATTGTGACTGGCAACACCGCTGTGACTTTTATGGGCAGTAGCTAACAGTCAATAAGGAGGAAAGTCAGGGTTGAGTTTTACTTAAGGGATGCTGTTAATTTTAAGTCAGTTGCAAAGTAAAGGGGGGGGGTCTATGGCAGGCCTTAGCATCCGTGTACACTACTCACTCAGAAGAACAAGTAAGATACATTAATGAAAAAAAAAACACCTACACGTTTTAATAACTAGTGCAACTTTGTGGTGGAAGATGGTAGAGTAGGTAGTTGACTGCCACAGCTTCAGATCACAGAGTACAGTCCTGAGGGAGAGACAAATCAGCAGAGTTATATTTTCAGTAAATCATGCAGCAGGTAAACTTAAACACTGTAAAAGAGAGCAGAGATATAGGCGTTAGGACAAGGTAAGTAGAACTTTTGCAAATGGGGAGTGGGCAATATTAAGCAGATCAGAAAATACTGGGTAATAATTACACAGACTTAGGCTAGTCATGCAATAGCAGAAATAAAAACATTATTTAGCCCTCTTTTATCAATGGCACATTAAGAAATATTTAAAACACACCAATGCAGTCCCAGTTATAGAGTAGTTCACTAGAAATGTCTAGCAGTAGTTAGATTAAGTGTTAGAAAGTAATTATATAGTATAGTATAGATTATATAGTATAGTATAATTAGTTACCCTTGTAAGAGCCTTAGAGTATTTGGCTGTTGGCAGCTACCCTGTAATCTGGAGAGAGGGAACACAGCTGATGAATCTGTGTCAGCCTTTCCCAGGTGTGTGTGTGTGTGTGTGTGTGTGTGTGTGTGTGTGTGTGTGTGTGTGTGTGTGTGTGTGTGTGTGTGTCTGTCTGTCTGATACTTGGAACTGGGACACAGTTCTCCAAGGTGGGTCTTGTTTGGGTCTAGAGAGACAGAGAGTCCAGTCCCAGTGGAATGTCTTCCCTGTGTGCTCTTAGGGGAAATTGTGTTGGATGCAGAGAGCTGCATTTGAAATACTGTGTAAATCCATTCCAGTTTTTAATGACTGTTAGATGAGGGACTTTCATTTTAAAGTAGTTATTAGGCATTAGATGGACTAAAAAATAAACTGTGTTTCATCTAAAAGATAGTTAATCAAAAGGGAAAAATAACCTTGCTGGTCAAGTATGAGAGATAGCAGTTCCCAAGGGAAGGCTACAGACTGTTCTTTTTCTGTTCTCTTTCTCAATGGACGAATCGATGAAATGTTAGATAATGGGACAGCTAGGCCCCTAAAATACTGCAAAACAAGACAAAGCCCGAGCCGACCTAACATACAGATGACATACAGAAAAGATTAAATATCCAGCATTACAGAGAAGATTAAGGTACAATACAGACACTCAAGCTTGAGTACTGAAGACAGGTCAAATAATGCCTGTTTCAGTTTACATTATTCAGAACAATCAGAAGACTTGTGCATAAACTTTGGATATATTTAGCAGCACTGTTATTACTAACCAGCATTCCAGCATTTCTACGGACTGTTATTGTTTATCAGAACTGCTAATGAAAATAGTATTTGGATATTGTAAACCTCTAATAAAGCCTTATTAAATGAGCTACAGTGTTTGGAGAATTAATTCTGAAAAGTGCATAAGACTTAGCCCATAAAGGAGAGAATAGCACCTATTCAGCACAAGGTTGGCTAATTAACAGATAAAGACTTTCATTCCAGTCTCATTTTAGCTATTTCCAGTTAATTACAGTATACTACAGTCTTATCAATTCTTTCACTATGAATGAGGTAAAACAGTTACAGTGAGTACCAAAATCCCATACTAACCTTGCATTAGCAGTCAGACTACATGTGTTATATAAAGAATCTACAGAATAGCAGTGTTTCGTTCAACTATATGTGTTCTACGGACTATCAAATAGCAGTGTTTTCAGTCCAAGCAACCTTATCAGCGCTACATGTAAAACATTTCTTCAGAACTTCAGCATCCACAGCTGTAGAAAGTAACACTTTAAAGCACAGCTTTTAGTGCAGCACTCAGTGTTTCACTCAACTGCATGTGTTCTACAGAGTGAATATTTTAAGCAACCTTATCAGCAACTTTTCACAACTTCAACAGAAACAGCTGCAGTAAGTAACCCTTTCATGTAAGTTTTTAGTACAGCAGTCAGCTTAACTTCAAGGTTTCATTAACAGTTTACAGTGACACTTTTTCCAGACTATCAGTAACAAAGGCAAGTGTTTCATAACAGACTTTTCAGCAGCACACCAGTGTTTTTCCATAACTAAAGACCGTGAACTCTATACAGAATAAGCCAGAAATGATGGCACTACAGTTTCTCAGTACAGAGCAGACCTTTCAGTAAGACAGCACTACTTCATGCAGAAAATGAACAAAGCAAATAACCTCTACATACAGTAATTGCAGCTGTTAAACAAATTGCACAGCCCCAGTGTTTACTTCAGAAAAAGCCTCAAAGAATTCAACAGACCAGCACTAAATCAACAAACTTCACCAGTGTTCCTTCAGAACATAAAGACATTCCCCCAGATTCACTAATCTTCCGTGCAGGACTAAGTTAGTCCTGCATGGAAGTGCCCGTTTAGGAGCAGGAAGGCAGCGTGCCATACATATTAATGAAGGCGTGCTGCCCGAGCTCCAAGGCTTACATGGAGCATGTATGAGTGCAGGGGCATGTCTGAGAGCAGAGTTCTCAGAATAAATATGCCCCTGCAAAGCAGAACAGCAGAAAGTGTTAAGAAATGAGCGAGATCGCTCATAGGTGTCCGCATATCCCCACCAACAGTCCTCCATGTGTACAACAGCAACAGTACATATAAATGAAATGAAGAAACCCTCTTATTTTTTTAAAAAATCCGATTAAAGCGAACCATAAGTGCATGGCTCTGCCCACCGCATAGCTACAAGTAAAGCAGCTTAAAAAGCTGAAGAGGATAACAAGGAAGATATATGCAAATGAAGCAGTACAGTAATAGTGTAGTGGGCAGAACATCTGTCTAATGAGCTGACATTCACTGTTTGAGTCCCACTGCAGCACAATCTATTTTACATGGCAAAGCACATTATAACCAATTTTTATGTTGCAAAACCCACTAAATAACACATATTTATGAACTAGAGTACTGCAGGAAATGCACATGTGAAGTATCAGTGTCATACTGAATAAGACACTAGTGAACAGGTCTAAGCACAACTAAGCAGTAGACAGCATATGTAAACACTAGTAAGCGTGTTTATGTGCGTTTGCATGGGGCTAAGCACTGCCTAGACAGATTAAGCAATGTGGAAGCTAACTGAGTATATGAACTGAGTATATAAAACTGTAACCGGAAGGTAGCAGTGCTTACAGCCACGCAAACACGAGCACACCAGCTTACAACTGCTGTAAAGTGCCTAAACACTCTGTATCCAACGGCCTGTGTTCTGCCCAGCAACAAAATAAATAGCCTTTACAAGACTCAAACCCATGACCATGCACACCATACACAAAGTGATGCACCACTAAGCCATGTCAGATATATATAAATCTGATGTTTTCAGATACATAACATCCAGCCCAGTCATGCAACAGTACAGAGAATGTATACCAACATCTAGATGTATGTGTGAGTGCAAATATATTAATATCTAAACAGATACAACATATATATATATATATATATATATATATATATATATATTTATTTATTTATTTAGATATACATGAACATATATACATGGAAATGCTGATATCTACACATATATATGTCCACATATACACAGCAAGTTACATATATATACACAGATATACACCCCGTAGGTATATATGGACATAGTTATAAATATGTAAGCAAATATATATATACCTATATAGGTATATATGGCCATACATCTGTAGATAGCAATGGTAGATTAACAGAAACATATGTGTCCACATGCACTGTTAATGGGGTTGAGAGTCCCCAAACAATATACATCATGTACGAATTGCCATACTCCCCCACAGCCAAACACATTCACCCTGCAATACACTACCAGGTTTATTGTAATTTAATTGTTTTATATAAATAGGAATTTAAATTATGTTTATTTTATGTTTTATTTGTTTTATATTTCATTCCCCTCTTCCCCACCCACTAGGCGGGCCGACCTGTACAGGCCATCCAACCCAGCCCCTCCTCAACCCATACATTAATTATCCACAGTTCTGCCCCCCCCCCCCCCTGCTGCACACACGCAGCCAGCATCCCTTCCCTGGTTACCAGCCCATAGCTACCACACCACCACACTTTGCCCATCCTCCACACCTCCTTCCCTTGGGACTCATCTTGTACGTTGTCCCGACCCAAGTATCTTAGGTCTGCCACACACTGTAGTCCATGCACATATGAACACAGCCATGCTTACCTTTGTATGCATGGTGTTACTGCACAGAAAGTCACCCAATTTTTGGGTCATCCGGTATGGGACAAATGTTTCCCTGGTAATAACTATAGACATCACGTGTGACTTTGTGTACACTTACAGTTTTATTTGTAGGTATCGCAAAGCATATGTGGCACACAAGGTTGCCCAGTATGCACATGAACCCTAATAGGAACGTCTAATTCAGGTATACGGGAAACACATGACCCTGGTATATACACGACAATACAGGTTCCCCTCCTGATAACTAAATTATTGTCTAATGAAGATGCACTGCTTTAAAGTGCCTTAATCAGTCTGTATCCAACGGCCCATGTTCTGCCAAGCAACAAAATAAACAGCTTTTACAAGGCTCAAACCCAAGACCATGCACACCATGCACAAAGAAATTTACTACTAGGCCATGCCAATTATACATAAATATGATGTTGTCAGTAACATAACATCCAGCTCAGTCATGCAACAGTACAGAGAATGTATGCCAACATCTAGATGTATGTGTGTGTGTATAATTATATTCATATCTAAACAGATACTACATATCTATATATGTATATGTGTATGTGTGTATATATATATATATATATATATATATATATATATATATATATATATAGTCAGACATATATACATAGATATAGATATATATGAACATATATACATGTAAATGCCGACATCTACACATATATATGACAACACCTGTATGTTCACATATAAACGGCAGGTTACATATATGTACACAGATATATATCTCTGTAGGTATATACGGACATAGTTAGAAATATGTAAGCAAATATATATACCTATATAGGTATATATGGGCATACAGCCGTAGATAGCAATGGTAGATTAACAGAAACATATATGTCCACATGCACCGTTAATGGGATTGGGGGCCCCAAACAATATACGTCTTGTAGTAATTGGAACCCCCCCCCCACAGCCAAACACATCCACCTTGCAATACACTACCATGTTTAATGTATTTTGTTTGATCTATATAAATAATGGTTTAACTATATTGTCATTTACCTGTTATTTTCATATATATTTCATTCCCCTCTCCCCCAACCACTAGGTGGACTGACCAGTACAGGCCCATCCAGCCCAGCCTCTCCTCGACTTACCCACAGTTCCAACCCCCCCCCCCCTCTGCTGCACACATGCAGCCACCATCCCTTCTCTAGTACCGGCCCATAGCTATCACACCACCACACTTTGCCCACCCTGCATTCCTCCTCCCTTCAGGACTCATCTTGTACGTTGTCCTGACCCAAGTATCATAGAGCTTCCACACGCTGTAGTCCATGTGCACATATGAACACAGCCATGCTTACCTTCATAGACATGGTGTTACCGCAAACAATGTAGCCCAATTTTTGGGTAGTCCCACATGGGACGAATGATTCCCAGGTAATAATAATAGACTTCATGTGTGACTTTGTTTACAGCAATGGTTTTAGATACATAATATAAATATGTAAACTGGAGTACTGCAGTAAGGCCAGATGTAAGGCATTAGTGTAATAAAGTGTTGCAGTCCCTAGGACCCCATACAGTGTACGTACACATGAATCACAGATATAACATGTAACGAATAATAAATCAATGTCAAAAGGAAAATATAATGTTAATTAGATATTGAGCAGTACTAAGCATTGCACAGGTCAGCTTACGTGGTGTAAGCAATGTGTAGGCTGGCTAACTCAATCTGCCCAGTGGTATGCAGTGCTGGGGCACCCAGGAGTCCAGATTCATGGTATGGCTCCTGGTAAAACACCATGAGCAGAGACTACTGCAGGGCCAGTACCAGGGCTCTCAGTATAAAGTGGAGGCCTGGAACAGTCTCGCCCGTGACCTCACCAGTGCCACTGGTATCCCCCGGACTGGTGAGCAGGTCAGGCATCACCATGCTGACCTGAAGTGGTGGAGGGGTGATCTCTTGGACCAGTGGATCCAAGAAGCAAGGCAGATGACCGATGCCCCAGCACTAAGTACCCATTCTATTACGTATATAATGATTGCCTAGCTTGTGTATACTATGGATAGCTAATGGCTAAATATCACTTTATTTCTCTGACAGCTGCAGATGAGTGGGGTGCGAACCAGCAAGCTCATGCTGCTAGGCTGCAAAGGCTGCATCGCAAGGCAGGTTAGTAATATTCCTGCATGTACTGTCATAACAAATAAATATAACGGTTCTAGAAAGTGTTGTACCACTATAAAAATGTATTGTGTATGGGATGTACTGAATAAACCAAACAATATGGCAGGAAGACTATCATATAGGTTGCATGGAAAAAAGGTGTAATATCTAGTGAATAAAAGTACAACCCCTGGAGTGCTTGTGTACATTCTGCTGTCATATGTTGTTGTCGTGTTGCATTCTATAAGTAGTACTGTTGTATTAAGCAGTGTTACCCACACTGTTTAATGCAGATAAAATGTGTAGGAAGTTCAGTATAACAATGCTGGAAGTCCCAAGAGGACAGTCATCTAGAATAACTGAGGGAAACTCAGAAACCATTAGAATGCTTTACACCAATTCCCTGATAGCACAGTGTACTGTGATGTCAACTGTAATATCTTTACCACACACAGCAGGGATTTGAATCCCAGGAGTGGTAGTAAGTTGTATGCATCATCATACCCCACAACTGTACAGATTTTGCGAGAATGTTAAGATAGAAAGCTGTATGCATAATTAGACCCAACAACTGTACAGACTTTGCTAGAATGTTCAGATAGTAAGCTGTATGCATAATCATAACTATCAACTGTACAGACTGTGGCAGAATGTTCAGGTAGTAAGCTGTATGCCTAGTCATATGCCTCAACTGTTCTGATCTGTCCAGCATGTCCAGATAAATGGCCCAAATCTGCTGCCTGGTGACCTGTTCCCTGACAAATCAGTGTGATGATCCAAGAAATGTAGGTAGCTTATACTGACATATAATGAATAGTCAGACCTGAACATAAAAAGAGAATGTATATGGAAACAAACCTGTCATTGTAGCATTTCACCCAAAGTGTATGACAGCTATCCCAAAATATGTCACATTAATTAACACCTGCAGCCTGTCAAGCCTTGTCCAGAGTGTGTGCAACAATGGATTGTTAGGTATGTGTATAACATCAACATGGAATCTGGGAGTATATGTAGTATTTGTCAGGTAATGTTAACAAAGATTTTCCCCACAGCTATAACAGGTAAGAGGTGTAGAATGTAGGTACAACACAGTTCACTAATATACTTGTCTACAAGCATGGAATCTGGACGTATGTGTAGAATTTGTCAGTTAGTGTTAACAATGATGTCCTCAACAGCTATAACAGATAAGTGGTGTATACTATACATAAGACACAGTCCACGTATGGTAAGAGGTGTACACTATACGTAAGACACAGTCCACGTATATACAAATCTACAAACATACCATTGTACAAAGTAAGGACATTGGGTAGTGTAATAATACATATAAGGGACAGATCACTGCAGTGACTAAGAAAGTTGTGAAAACTACAGGGATATATTAGTTGTTAATTGATCTCTCTCTCTCTCTCTCTCTCTCTCTCACCCCCTCCATATGTGCAACAATAACCTTATGACACACCTCAATTGGTACGTGTACACTCCAAACTTTTGTTGGGACATATGTCCTATTGGCTATAAATATTCACATTTGGTTCTATGCATGTGCCATGTTAAAATACTCCCATATTGATGGCCTGTTGCCATCAATGAAACCTGCATGCTGTTGTAATGGCCACTGTTGTCCCATATATGCATGTGTTCTGCTCACTCTGAAACTGTTGTAAACTGGTGTCTTGGGTTAATGGGAATACCTATACATGCTGTTATACCTAATCCTGAATGCTGTTGACTATGACTAACTGATATCTTTCTTAAAACTGCAACACCATAGCTCGTATGGGAAGGCCGGTCCCAGCTGACCCACCTGTCCCACCTCAGCTGATCATGGCACCGGGCACCAGCCTGTCTGGGGCCCAGCCTGGGACCTCCTCCTCCGTTGGCCCTGCACCATCTTTGACTGGAACCGCAGCAGGGGATGGGGTTGGGCCCCCCTAGGAGCGGAGGCGGGGAGGTACCTGTCACCCACTGTCAAGTCCAGGCCATGGTGCATAGTGAGCTCGACAGGGAGTTTTGAGACCAGCTATGCCAGCTTGAGGGCTGTGTGGCACAATTAGAGGGTGAACCTGCCCCTCCTACCCAGCACAGCCACCTTTGGGGCCATGAAGATGCAGTGTTGACTGCCCATGAGTGGGGACCTCAGTCCCACTGTTTCCATTTGGGGGATCATGGGCTTGTGTCATCCAAATACCCCTCCCCATCCAAGGTGTCTACCCCCCCACATGTGTCATATACCGCCCCTGTATGCATCTTGTTTGTCTTGCCTGTTAACCTACCCAACCCACCTCCCCAAATATACCTACTACCCCTCCCCAACATCCCACTCTCACCTGAAAAAAAAAAGGGCAATCTGTTCCCACAAAAAAATCTCGCCCCATACATAGCTGTCCATTTCGCACGTGTCCACTGGATACAAGTAATCTGGTCTAACTGGCATCACAATGAATTATTGTTGTCCTCACCCCCACCCAGTGGTTTGAGTGTCCAAATCTACCTCCAAATTCAGTGTATATGCACAGCTGTTGCTGTAGAAGAAATGGACAGCTATGGATCTTCCCTACACCCTTCCTGCACATCCCTGGCTGTTTTGCCTACCGTCTTTCCCTCTTTGTACCCCCTTTTTCACCACTTTCCTATCAACCCGTTTTTCTATTCTTTTAAAGTAGTTAGTGTGGGGGTAAGCAGGAGTAAGCACGTTTAAGCAGCGGTAAGTGGGTTTAAGTCTGTTTGCATGGGGGTAAGCACTGCCTACACAGGTTAAGCAATTCAGAAGCTAACAGAGTATAAGAAACTGTAACTGGCAGTTAGCAGTGCTTACCTCTGTGCAAACCCGCTTACAACTGCTTTAAAGTGCCTTAATCACTCTGTATCCAATGGCCTGTGTTCTGCCCAGAAACAAAATAAACAGCCTCTGCAAGGCTCAAATGCAGGACCCTGCACACCATAGACAAAGCGATTCATCACTACGCCATGACAGATATGCATAAATCTAATGTTTTCAGAAACATATCATCCAGTCCAGTCATGCAACAGTACAAGAGACTGTATACCAACATCTAGATGTATGTGTGCGTGTAAATATATTAACATCTAAACAGATACAACATATCCATATATGTATATATATATATATATATATATATATATATATATATATATATATATATGTGTGTGTGTGTGTGTGTGTGTGTGTGTGTGTGTGTGTGTATCTTTAGAAATTTATACATATAGGTTCATAGGGTCATAGGTATATAAATATATATGAACATATATACACGCAAATGCCTACATCAACACATATATATGTCTACACCTATATGTCTACATATACACAGCAAGGTACATATATGTACACAGATATATAGCTATGTAGGTATATACGGACATAGACATACATATGCAAGCTGATATATATATCTATATATATATATATATATATATATATATATATATATATATATATATATATAAAAACAAAAAAAACTTGAGAGTATGTAGATAAAGACACAGAGCATAGTTTATAGCTTTTTAGCGCTTTCAATCTTTATTGATGTACAGATCTTCTTCAGAATGAATCCTTCTTCTTTCCGAAGAAGATCTGTACATCAATAAAGATCAAAAGCTAAAATACCGGGTTACGCCCCCTCTTTGTCCTTCACTAGATGCTCAGGAAGTTTTGTTACTTAATTGTTTTTTGTACTTCTATCTCTCTTGTTGGTTCTTCTGTTTTTGTAAATATATATATATATATATATATATATATATATATATATATATGTAGGTATATGTGGCCATACATCTGCAGATAGCAATGGTAGATTAACAAAAACAAATATGTGCACATGCACCGTTAATGGGGTTGAGAGGCCCCAAACAATATACGTCTTGTACGAATAGGCATACCCCTCCCACAGCCAAACACGTCCACCCTGCAATACACTACCAAGTGTTGCAGATCCCATAACCAGGACCTGACATGACATGAGCACAAGATGTTAACAGTACTACATCCCACCTCTATAATGTCAGGCTGGTGTTGGTAGCATATCATGCAGTACAGTCTGGTTCCCATAGGAAATGTAAAATGTGGAAGCTATCAACATCCCCAGGATACATATATACAGACACATATATGCGGATACAGATATACATATATATATATATATATATATATATATATATATATATATATACACACACATATATATATATATATATATATACATGTGACTACACATGCAGAGATATGTACAGTAAGATACTTATGTAAAAGGTGCACAAAATATGGAACAGCCATTATGCCTACAGTTCACACCTGAACAACTGGATACTATATGAGTCACCCATACAAATCGCAATCATTACCTGCAACATATACCCATAGAGAGGTCATAGGAAAAAACACCACATACAGGTTTGCAGGAATGGAAAACCTTTATTTGTGCACTATTACAGTTCTATATACTATTGTTACTGTAATTGGGATTGTCTTTACAGACATGGTGTGTGTGGGAGGTCACATCTGCTTTCCATGTGTGCCATTGGCTACTGACAGAAATCCTAAGGACATCATAGTAAAGTACCACTGCTAGCATGTACTGCCCCTGTCGACTAAAGCAGAGATACTGGCCAATATGTGTGGACATTCTGACATACTTTGTACAGTCCAGAGGTATACATAGAACCCTTTAGTGCAAAACATGTGTAACATGCCTGACAATATGGATGTTAACAGCCATGTAGATGGGTATAACACATGACTGGTATACATATGCCACTACAGGTTATGCATTCATACACCCCTGTCTGGCCTGACATGTAATAACCACTGGTACAGGGGTGCCAAGGCCACATATTACACACTAGATATTGACATACATCTGTACATATGAATTGTAAGGAGTGTGAGTACCCTCAAAAGTTTTGCTCTTTACACAGGCAGACACACACTTGCCATGTTGGGGATTAGAACACCAACATAACTACTTTATCACACTACAGCAGTATGCAGTTACAGGGCATGCTACAGAGATTACTGGGCTGCAGTCTTCCCAGACGTATATTTCTAGGTGGATGGCATCAGCAGCCTTGCCAAAGTTGAGTATATGAATTGTAGGCAGTGTGAGTACCCTAAAAAGCATTGCTCTCTACACAGACAGACACACACAAACACATACTCATAGTTGCCAAGTCTGGGATTAGAACTCCTACCTAACTAGTTTATCACACTACAGCAGCATGCAGTTATGGGACACACCACCAACATTACTGGACTGTAACTCTCCCAAAGGTGTATTTCACATTGGATGACTTCAGCAGGCTAGTCATAGTAGGGCTATGGGGAGGGCAGTGTGTGTGCATGGGCCATAACCCATTCATCTAGGGGTTGACACGCCACATGTGGGCACACACAGGGTCATATTTCACAGTTACATGTATACAGCTGCTAGATGACTACTTCCTTGTATAGTCATGTTGCACAGCTGGCACATGCACCGCATAGTCTGTAATGGTGACAGATACTGGTGGCTAGTATCTGCAGTGAGTGACATCTGCACCTCATGTGTTTGGGGCCCTTTGGGTGTGTGCTAGGTGGAACAGGCCTGGATGGCTCCTTGTGAAAGTCACCCTCTTCCACACATCTATGTCCGTCTACCTTTGGCTGATTATAGTGTGTTGTCCTTACATATATGTCTGTATTCCTATCCATTGTATGCATGGCATGAGTGGTGCATACTGACGAGTGTCTGCACTAACAACTGTGACTGCCAGATATGTTTGGTCCACTGGTGTTTGCAGACATGGCCTTCATGTGTTTGTGTGTGAGTATGCCCAGTATGACCTTTCAGTATGTTATTGACTGACATTGCCTTCATTTCCCTAAGTGTGTGAGCATGCCCATTATGGTTGTCTGTATTGCATGTGTGGATCAAGTCCAGATAGTTTGTACAGCAGTGCTGACCTTTGTGTTGTACACTGACAAGTAGCATGCTGTCTCTGTAGGGTATCCATTGATCATTTGGCATTGACTGTTACTACATTTCTGCATAGCAGGGGGGCACACCTGACTGTTTCTACATTTCTACACAGGTTGGAGTGGCACACCTGACTGCTACTATATTTCTACATAGGATGGGGGGCACATATGACTATTTCTACATTTCTACACAGAATTGGGGGGCACACCTGTCTGTTACTATATTTCTATGTAGGATGCGGGAGCGCACCTGACTATTTCTACATTTCTACATAAGATTGTTGGGGGGCACACCTGACTGCAACTACATTTCTATGTAGGATGGGGGGCACACCTGACACTAGTACACATTTTCTAGGACTGTACTGGTATGTCAGGTATTCCATTTCAGTCTGCAGTCTTACCTATCGTGCTGGCTAGAGGCATACCAGTGTATTACAGATCTTATCTTTTAATAACCTACATATTAGTTTCTGACTTCCTACCCTTCAGAACTGACATCCCACTGCCTGACCTGCTGTAGTCTGTCTGTGTAGGCCTGGGGGGGGAGTTTATCCATAGGTCTCATTCAGAGGCCATAGCACAGCCTTTGTTTGTGTTTGTCTACACCTGTCCTGCTGGCTGAGACTAATGTTGGGTATGTGAACCACCTTGACTGGCATGTGTGAGTCATATGGACACACATGTTGCTCAGCACATTTCCTGCAGTGGGTTTTGTCACTCTGAGTAGCACTGCTATTATTGTGACTCTAGTATGTGTTACAGATGGCATGGTGCCATTCTGGGTGTCTGCTGTCTGCTGCCATCACATTCAGCCACCCAATTCCCTTGCATGCTCACATCTATACCATAGATACAGGTAACAACACATTCTATTCCAATTGGCAATTGGTAGGTTGATTGACTTACCTTGAGGGTGTGCCTGACCTGTGTATGGTGCTGGAGGGCTGCCTATGTCCGATGCATATAGTACACTCCCTATACATGATTGAGCACAGGTAGTGTCATGTTTGGCATCCTTTTTACTGCATATACGAGTCATTCCCTGGGTCCCTACTGTGTCAGTGTATGTGCTATGCATTATCTCTTTGCTGTGGCCTCAGCATACTAGGCATGCCTCTATCTGCTTACTGGGGCAGGGTCAGGTTGTTTCTCCTCTGAGTCACTCTGTGCCTGTGCAGGCCTTGGCATTGGTGGTGGGCTGTGTGGCCCTGCCCCATGCTGTTCCTGCTGCATCTGTTTCCGCAGGATCATATTGTGTAGCATGGCACATACCATAACAATTTGGGTACATGTAGCTGTTGAGTACTGCAAGGCTCCACTGGATGTGTCCAGACACTGGAACCGTGACCTGAGCATCCCAAACACATGCTGTATTATGACTCTGGTCTGTGCGTGTGCCTCATTATGACATTCTTGTTCAGGTTTGTGCGTATTCCTGATGGGTGCCATCAGCCACGGCTCCAGTGTGTAACCAGCATCGACCACTAGGTGACCGTAGGAGATGTCCCCATTGGCAAATCTCTGGTACAGCTGCATCAGATGTCATATGTGGGAATCGTCAAAGCTTCCAGGGCAGCCAGCACGCACATTCATTATAATGCCCTGTGCATCACAGAATCCTGTCAGTTGATGGAGGGGATTCCCCTGCGGTTGATGTAGGCCCTACCCTGATCACCAGGTGGTGCTTTGGTGCATATGTGTGTGCAGTCTATAGCACCCACTACCTCAGGGTATTCTGTTATTTGGTGGAAGAGATGCATATTGCTGGCCAACTCCTCATAGGTATTGGGACATATACGTGCTCACCGGCATGTGCTGACATTGCATCCTGGAACTGGTGGAGTACCCTGGATGCTGATGCCTGTGAAATCCCCATCATACCCCCAGTTGGCCTTTGGAAGGTACATGTAGCTAGTATTCTTAGGCCTATACATACCTTGGTATCCACTGGGAAGGGTTCTCCTCGGTCAGGTTGGTGTGTCAGGCGTGGCCGGCACAGCTCAACAATTTGCTGTAGAAGGTCCCTGTCCACCTTATAGCCCCCACTATCTCCAGTTCATGTAGCCCCTGGTAGGTTACCCTGGGTCTGTACAGTCTTCTTCATCTCCTCACTGTGGGTTGGTCGACAGCATTCACATCCTCACCACCCTCAGCCTCTTCCACAAGTTGTATGATAGCTATTGCAGCCCCTATCATTTTCTGCTGTGAGTGTTAAAGGATCCCTGCTTGTTTATACCGGTGGTGTAGAGTGTGGGAAAAACCAGAGGGGAAGGTGTTTGCTTAGTTTATAGTAGTGTTCTGGGCTTGGCCGGTCTGCTGCCTGTGTAATTTGCTGATTCTGATACATTTCACCTGCCAGCTAAGCTAGTTCTCCTTGATTACCTTCCTACTGCTGTTTTCCCTACCCATTGCCTTCCTGTTTAAGCCCATGTGTGCACCGCGCAGAGTGCTCAAATGTGCACAGTGCTGCTATTTCCTGGATTAACTTCTTTTTTCTTCCTGTAAATCCCGGTGCATGGCGTGCACACCTGCTTAAGCTTTGTAAAGAGTGCTAGGCAGGTTTAGACACACCCCCTAGCTTAGCTGTGCTAAGCTAGGAGCAAACCCAAGCCACAGGGCTCCAGTCTGCTTACAGTATGCCTGACACACACCCCCATGATGTCACCTAACTCCTAGGCTTGCACCAAGCTATTCCTGCTCTTACACTGTTGGGACCTGACTCACATGCTGGGGAAAACTGGGGTTCACTATCATTCCCCTCATTTGCATAGGATTGTCTGCTGATGCATATGTCTCACACAGAGCCTCCCCCCTTAGCAACCACTACTCACTCACCATGTTGTCTTCTGCCTGCCATTGACTTGCATGGCAGAATACTGATTTTAGTTAGAATGCTTAATTTAGGTTTATTTTATTTCCCCTGATCCTGTTTGCGTGCCATTGCCCTATGCTTAAACAGCCGAGATCAGCTAAAAAAAATAAGTTGTTTTTTTATTTTTTGTTTTGTTTGCAATGCCAATGGCCTTATACTTGGCCATCGGCATGCTTCTTCAATGATATGCAGCCTTTATTTGGAGCTGTCACAGCTCCATTTTGGATTTTGCAGAAATGTACTCGTTTACTAACCGAGTACATTTCTGCACATTGCACTAGTCCTGCATGGATGGGCGCAAGCTTCCTGGATCACAAGATCACCTCATTTGCATGGATTTCTCCTACAAATGGGGTGATTTGTATACAAGGGCTTAGTTCATGCAGGATTAGTACAGGAGCTCTCATTCACAGCCCTGCAGGCTGTTCCCGGATTGCACGGCAGACATATCACCTGCTAGAGCTCCTGCACTGATCCTGCATGCCGTGCAGGGCATAGTGTATCCAGGAGATGATCCAGTTAACAGCTCTACAGACTTTCAAGTTTCCAGTGTGATGTCACACAGCCAAGAAGCAAGAAAAAGTTTAAAAAGCTACAGATGACAGGACACATTCTTCCAGGATCATACAGTTAT
The DNA here is from genome assembly GCF_019279795.1 of Protopterus annectens. Taxonomy (NCBI): domain Eukaryota; kingdom Metazoa; phylum Chordata; order Ceratodontiformes; family Protopteridae; genus Protopterus; species Protopterus annectens. Next base: position 1,047,293,057 of record NC_056737.1, on the reverse strand, counting down.
GTAAGACTTTATATGCACTTTTTAGTTAACAGATAAAAAAGAAGTTTAAATTCATCAGTAAAAGTCATTTGCATACCTGTTGTATAAACATGTCAAGAAATACTTCTACCATTAGGATATCAGTAAATCTTTGGTTTAAAAAACACTGGTGCACCAGAGAAACGGACCAAATAAATAACATAAAATGATTTATTCAACGTTTTCGTCCAGTAGACTTCATCAGAATAAAAATGTCTGCAAGACAACAAGCATATACACAATTGCTGTAAACTGACAACCAACTAACAACTCAATTATTAAATTATTTAATTAATCTAGAAGAATTAGAACCACTTAAATTCATATAAAATTATATTTCTAAATGCACATATATTAACAATAAACTTTTATAACTTAAATTAACTGTCACTGGTTTTTGGGTTTTTATTCAGGTGTTGTTGCTATTTACCCATGGCCGATTCTTTGGAGGATGAACTACTTGAAGTGAGTTTTACTCAGTTCCTGGCAGCCAAGATTCTGTTCTGGAAGATGTAGTAGCAATATTGGGTGAACTGCAGAACTCTCTTATTTCTCTGACTAAGAGACTCACCAAGAGAGAAGTGAGAACACAAGGTAACGGCTCAGAAAAAGAGACTGTTAAAGATTTTAATTCTGTAATGAATAAGCTACAGCCAAAAAAGAACATTGTTACTTCAAATATCTATAAGGATGTAGCTTCAGTTCTTAATGTGGTCAGTAATCACTTTGTTAATTCAGCCAAACAAGGGGGTGAAACAGGTTCGAACCATAGTTTAACTAACCAATTTTTTGAGCTGGAGAAAGGGCTCAAAAATATCAAGCCCTTATGATGGAAAATAAGTATTTCGAACATTGTATTCAATGCAACATTGTTCTGAAGGGACTTAGGTTCTTTAAATGGTGTTTTTAAAGAAGATTTGTTCTTTCAAGAACTGATTTAGTTTTTTAACGCTGCAGGTTTGGACTTTCTCAAACTATTAACCAAAAGAAATAATGATTCTATAGCAGCATTAAAATCTAACTTGGAAGAGATTGATAAGAACATAAAAGAGCAATTAAATAATGAACAAGGTGATAATGACAACTATCACAAAGTGTTTGACACAGTAGAAAAATATGAAAAACTGGTTATAGACAGAAAAATCTTTAAAATAGAAAGAGATCTTAAAGACTACAAAGCTGGGACTGCCTATTTCATCAATGCGGAGTTTAAGGAATGTAAATCGGATATATCATCTTTTCAAAAGAGCACTTTCAGTTCAGAAGTTAATGCAACTGGCCCTTTAATTACAAGTAATAAAGGGACTGTAAGTGCAGAATGATGTTCTGAGGTCATGCATGAGCAGCCGAGGATGCCTAGCGGCAATATGGGAACTAACGAATCCAATTGTTCCTCGGGACAATGTGGAGCGGGTTCCATTTCAAAAAACTCCAGGATGAGATCCAACAGGACACAGTCAAAACAGAATTGAGGCAGGAGCCGTTTTCGGAAGAACTAGTTCTGGCTCCAATTTTTTCAGTGAGTTCTGAAAACAAATTGTACAATTTAACTGACATTGTTCTAACGGACACACAAGAACGTGCTTTAAAGCTGGGTTTGAATTTTGTACCTAGTAAACGAGCAGCGGTGGCTAACACTTTGTTCGAATTGAAAAAAGTATATTAGGAAGCTTAATTTGAGGTATATAATGAAAGATGTTAAAGTGAATGTAGTGAATCATTTACATAAGCCATCAACATACAATCCTTGTTTGCATTCAATGTTAAAAGTGTTTGATAGCTTTTGTGAGAGGGATGTCAGGTCCGTTTTAAATAACAAACCGAAACAAAAGTTTTTCAATTTAACTAAAGTAAAAAGGAGAGTTTTTGTTGAACTTAGAAATGATCATGAACTGCGCTTTATGAAGGCAGATAAAGGGGGTGGGTTGGTTATCATGCAGATCACAGATTATAATAGGGCTATGGACAGTTTGTTAAGTAATGAAAGAGAATACTGTGAAGTAACTTATGATATCATTGAAAGAAGTTATAAGTATATACAATTTTGTCTGTATGATTATTTAATGAATGGGAATTTGTCTATGGACTTTTATAATTTTCTCCTAGTAAACAACCCTAAAGTGAGTATACTATTCGGCATACCCAAGATTCACAAAAATATAGCCAACCCACCCTTTTGGCTGATAGTGTCAGCCTCAGGAAGTTCCACCAAAGCTATTTCTTTGTATTTGGATTCTGTCTTAAATCCGTTGGCTCAAAGTTTGCCTTCTTTCATTAAAGATTCTTGGTCTTTTCTTGAACTTATAAGAGATTTTTTTCACACTATTGATTCATTAAATTTAGCTAATGATGAGCTAAACATGCTAACAGTGGATGTTACTTCTTTATACACTTCCATTCCCCAAACAGAAGGTGTAGAATCTGTAGGTAATTTTATAAATAAATATACCACCTGGAGTGATTCCACAATAAAATTACATCTAGGTTTGTTAGAGTTGTTATTAGAAAACAACTATTTTATTTTTAATAAAAAATACTACAAACAATTAAAGGGAGTAGCTATGGGGGCTACAGTAGCGCCGGCCTTTGCTGGATTGGTTATGGGATGGTGGGAAAAAGACATCCTACCAACTCTTAATTTTTTCCTAAGGTCATATTTTACTGCAGATTTACTGATGATCTTTTTTTCATCATGAAAGGTGCTGATATTTTGTCAAGCACTTTTTTGGAAGAAATTAATGCTAGTTGCAGTTTTTTGAATTTCACCATAGGTGATACAGGAAATAGTGTATGTTTTCTGGGTGCAGAACTTAATTGGAATGAAAAAGACAATAAGTTCTCCAGTAAAATTTATAGGAAGAAAACATATGTAAATAATTATTTACATTTTCAAAGTAACCATCCGTAGTTTATAAAAATAAACATTCCAAAGGCTCAATACATAAGAGCTTCAAGAATGGTTAGCAATAAGATTGACTTTAATAAAGAGATGGGCTTTATTACTAAGTTGTTCATTAATAGAGGATATCCTATTAAATTATTAGAAGATTTAGCTTCCGAAATTAAGACCAGAAGAGAATATGATTTTCCACCTATCCTAGTCAAGGGATTAATTGCTAACAAATCACAACCTCCTGAGAAGGCTTGTGAGACTTTACCTAGATGTGCCATAGAGATGTCTGTAGATAGTGAAGATATTAAGCTTGCGATACAAAATAATTGGAAAATAATAACAGGTAATAATGATCTTAATGTAGTGTTGGGTGATGCACCTAAGTTTGTTTATAAGAAAAATCTAACCATTAAAAATATGCTTCAGCAAGTAGAAACTTTAATATTACCTCCAGTTACAAATAAAACCAAAGGGATGTTTAAATGCTACAGTTGTAGTGCCTGTAGGTACATTCTGGAGGGACCTTATATTAACTTAGAACACTATCACAAAACTATAAGTATTGATGGTTGATACAATTGCTTGACTAATAATGTTATGTATGTTGCTTTATGTTCAGGCTGTTTTGTTTATTATATAGGAATGACTACAAGAAGCCTTAGTAAATGCATAAAGGAACACTGTTATGATATAAGGACTAGAGATGTAAATAATGCTCTCTACAGGCATTCAGTTAAGTGCACATCTCACAAAAAATGTACTTTTTCGATTTTAGAACATGTTAAAAGTGATCTAAGAGGAGATAGTATGAAAAATAAAGTGGAAAGGAAGGAAACTATGTGGCAATTAAGGTTGGGAGCTGATGTTCACCCTGGCCTGAATGATATGATTAATATTAAATGTCTTTTGGCTGATGGTTAATTGAAGTTATAAAAGTTTATTGTTAATATATGTGCATTTACAAATATAATTTTATATGATTTTAAATGGTTCTAATTCTTCTAGATTAATTAAATAATTTAATAATTGAGTTGTTAATTAGTTGTCAATTTACAGCAATTGTATATATGCTTGTTGTCTTGCAGACATTTTTATTCTGATGAAGTCTACTGGACGAAAACATTGAATAAATCATTTTACGTTATTTCTTTGGTCCGTTTCTCTGGTACACCAGTGTTTTGTTGGTTGAGTTTGGTTTTGCTGGTTTTTGGGTTTTTATTCAAATCTTTGGTTTAAATTTAAAACCTGGGTAAAGCAGTCTAAAAAAATGTGTTCCAGAAATGTTCTTTTAAAGTTTAAAGTTATTAGTTCATGAATGTTAAATATGTCTAAATGCAAAAGGATTAACTCACAGAAGCAGGTTATCAGTACAGTTTCAGACTTAAATAACACAAATTCTTGTGTAAATATAATTCAAAATGCAGAATTAAGTTGCAGTATTAAACATACAAACATCAACACAGTTAACATACATAACATGCAGCCAATGTCTCAAGTTCACATTACTTCACCTAGTTTGTTATTTTCAGAAGTAAGGCAAATATTGTACTGAGGGGGGATAAGAGGAATCAGAGTGCAGATTTTGGCAAAGTAAATTCCAGAATAAATCAAAAACAAACTTCAACACAACGTAAAATTGCTACTAATTCAGAGCAAAATAAAGAAAAAAACTTATTCCATAGCTATCTATAAAGGGTGTGCCAGTCCAGTACCAAGGGAAATAAAATGTCCCTCAGTAGAAAAAGAGGTAAATCCCAGAGGTGAAATAAGAAATCCAAACCAATGTGCAGCCAGACAAAATGATCCTTTAATAACACATAAAAAATCAACATGCACAAAACACCTCAAACATAGTGCTTTCACCTGCTAACAGTAAGGTATCATCAAAGTCATATTGGTGCAGTTTAAAATACATTTAAATAAGCAAGCAAATACTGACATCATAGCCTGCTAGTTTAACATATAAAAAAGACTTGAATATTTAAATTCTTGACATAGAAAAAAAATGTTTATATATAAAAATCTAACTGTTAAAATACACATAAAAATACTTTGAATAACTACTATTTTTACATAATACCCTAAAACCGCAATTTTTACTACTAAGACACTTATGAATTAAAATGCAATTTTTAGCTGATATTGAAGTACATAACATGTATCCTGTACCCATTACAAAAATATTTTTTAGTGTCTTTCAAATATTTTGCAAACACTTTAAGAATGCTAAAACACACTTCTACTTATACACACATATACACATTGGACCCGCATTTTTAATACACCAGCCATGGAAATGGACTCATTAATGCCTGGTCTAACCTTGACATTTAACCTTAGTTGCCATTTCATTTAGTTCAACTACAAACACAAATCCTGGTCACCTCCCCTGGCATCAGTGTATACTCTGTCTATTGAAAAGAAAAGAAAATTTTGAAATTAGCACAAACAAGACTGTGTGTGCATAAAGCACTAGTTGTTTTCGAATTTCTAATGTCTCTATTCTGCTCCATAATTCTCTCATGCAACCTCCTAACCATCTTTCCCACATAAAATGCTAGGCATGAGGTGCATGTAGCTAGGTATACCACTAATATGGTATTACAGTTGCAGCACCCTGGACACCTCAAAGTCTTATTGTAAGAATCTACCTGAATAAATGGTCCATCATTGATGAACCTGCATGTTGAACAGCTTACACACTTGTACATCTTGGATACTAACAAATTCCTAGTCATACCAGTGTCCTTTTCTAAAATATCTTTGATATTCCTGCCCCTGCTATAAACCACTTTGGGCTCAAGACCAAGTCTATTCTGAAAGTCAGCATCAAAATCACCTTTCCAAGCTCTCCTGATACTTCGGCTTAGATCAGGGGCATCATGATTGTATGGAACCACCATAGCATCAAACTTATTTGTAACATGCAAGTTGATATCAAAATTCATCCTACCAACACACTCATCCCCAGAATTGTCCAAACTAATCTTCAGAACAGGTTTAAATTTAGTGGTCCAAATTCCAATGACCTCCTTTCGAGTGTCAAGCAAGAGCTTAATAGGGTATCCTCTTTCCTTAAACATTCCTATATGTTTGTAAAGTTCCTTGCCAAAATCTAAATTACAACTCACCAATCTGGATAGTCGAACCATCTGACCCTTCACTATGTGGAAGTCCAGTACTAAACTAGAGCATTTATCTGCCATTGTTTAAGGTTAAAAGAAATGACAATATTTTATTGTTTATAGAAAAATTATGGAATAATGTACTGAAACATTGGATACACTTTACATAATTATTGTAAATTAGTCAGAAAGTTAAAAATGATAAACAACAGAAAAAGGTTTCATTTGCTATAAGAGAAAGACATCATGGTACACTAAGACACCAGTTCATAAGATAAAAAACATAGGCAATACAATTACAACATACAGAGATATGGAAGACAAATAGAGAGAATTAACAGTCTATACTCTAACTTAAATAAAGATTCATAAAGACAGGTTAAGAATGTGTATGGCATTTTATAATCAGCTTTAAAAGCCACATAATTAAAAGAGACTTATTTTCTGAATGATGTGCAGGTTTTAAATATATCACTTATACATCAGAACTTAGACTTAAAGACTCTAAAGACTATGAATCTAGGTAATATGAAAACTAAATCATAATGTTAACAGACTTCAAGCCTAGTGGATAAAATTAAAATTGCAAGTTTATTCACCAGATAAAGAAAAACAACTAGTTATAATTCAATTATAAAGTTAAGAGACTTCAATCCAAACAGGCCATGAATGCTCAGGGAACACCTAGTGGTCAAAATTAAAATTGCAGGTTTATTTACCAAATAAAGAAAATGTATTTTCAGATTGTGAGTCAGGTAGCATAAAGCTGTATACAGTAGTTAGCAAAACAGATGTAAGGTAAGTTCAAAAGTAGGTTCCTGTAGACTTTCATCAGGGACCTCAGGGTCAACTGATATAGATTAGGGACTTCCATTTTAAAGTAGTTAGTAGGTATTAAACAGACTAAAAGGTAAAATGTGTTACTTTAAAATATAGTTAAACAAAAGGGAAGAATAACCTTGCTGGTCAAGCATGAGAGATAACAGTTCCCAAGGGAAGGCTACAGAGTTCTTTTTCTGTTTTCTTTCTCAAGGGAAGAATCAAGGAAATGTTAGATGATGGGACAATTAGGCCACTAAAAAACTACAAAACAAGACAAGGTCTGAGAACCAAGGCTAAGGGTGTGTGTAAAGCATTACAGGGTTTTGGTATTATTAAAATATACTTTAGACACAGTTTAGGTAGTCAAGCTGTTAGTTTGACCTGACATACAGATGACATACAGAAAATATTAAATATCCAGCATTACAGAGAATCTTAAGCTACAATACAGACACTCAAGCCAGAGTACAGAAGACAGGTCAAATGAAGACTGTTTCAGTTTACATTATTCAGGACAATCAAAAGACGTGCAAAAACTTTGGATACATTTAGCAGCACTGTTATTACTAACCAGCATTCCAGCATTTATACGGACTGTTATTGTTTAGCAGCACTGTTAATGAAGACAGTATTCAGATATTGTGAACATATAATAAAACCTTATTAAATTAACTACAGTGTTTGGAGAATTCATTCTGAAAAGTACACAAGACTTTGCCCATAAAGGAGAGACTGGCATCTGTTCAGCATGAGTTTGGGTGATTAACAGATAAAGGCTTTCATTCCAGTCTCATTTCAGTTGTTTCCAGTTAATTACAGTATACTGCAGTCTTATCAATTCTTTCGGTGACTGCCTGTCACTGGTGTCAGTGGTGAGGATTGGGGCTCCTTGATTAATGGCCCGGGGTAGAGAGGGGCCATCACAGTTTCATACAGTGTCATTCCTGTGACTTACTGTTCACAACACCTTTTTGGATTATTTTTGCAAAGAGATATGTCATTGTGTGGCCAAATATTTGATATGATCTATGGAAGCACTGAAGTATGCAGTTGTTATTCCTGACTTACTATAATTTCTCTGCTAACAGAACATGCCAGGGTGTTCAAGCATGAGTGAATATAAAAGACATATGAAATGATCCCCATGGATATTGCCTGTTCCCAAATGATCCTGTTCAGTATGCATAAAGGACACCATGACACTGCATCAGGTCGCATTGAGAAGGTCAGGCCCTCCTTGTTTCAGTGCCATATCAACATGGTACTGCCTTAGTTGACATGAAGGTCAGGTTCTTCTTGCTTGTTCAAGTATCATATTACAATGGTACTGCCTTTGGTAACATTGAGAAGGTCAGGTCTTCCTTGTTTGTTCATCTTCCATAATGCTATGGATCTGCCTTGGATCACATGGTGAAAGTCAGGCCTTACAGGCATGTTCAACAGTAGCATATGACCATGGTACTTCTTCAGGTGACAGTGACAATGTCAGGCCCTCTTGTTTCTTACAGTATGTTATCACCACAGTACTGCCTTGAGTGACATGGAGAAGGTCAGGACTTTCTCCTTTGTTCACGTACCATATCAGTACAGTACTGCCTTGGGTGACATGGAGAAGGCCAGGCCATTCTAGCTTGTTCAAGAAAGTATCACCATGGTAGTTCCTTAGGTGATATGGAGACGTTCAGGCTCTTGTTGCTTATTTGTTCATGTACCATATCACCATGGTACTGTCTCAGGTGACATGGAGATAGGGTTTAGCACAAACTGAATGTACTTAGGTACAAGTCTTTATTATATATAGGTGGGAGGTTGGCACAATGGTTAAGGTGTTTTCCTTACAAACACAAGGTGGGCGGTTTGATTCTCATATAGGGTAACTGACTAGACTTAAAATGTCCCACAATGGCAGTTAGCATCATAGTGATCTATAAACCTATTTTCATGTTGATGCACATCTTCTCTTGTGAAGAAAAACAGAATGTCTGTAAAGTGTTGCAAATAAGCTCCATAACCTGATTGACTACATCAGTGTCAGAAACAGTGTTGAGAGTATTTGTTGAATTGATTTGCCCAGAATGAGTTGAATCTGTCAAATCTAAAAAAAAGATTTCAAGGGAAATGTTCCTAATAAATCCTAATTCTGATCCCAAAATTTTTGAGGTACCATAGAACTTTCCACCTGAATAGTTTGACATTTTGAGTCCCTAAAATGGAATAAGACACAAACCCAGTTTCTGTTATAGTGATTCCACATAAAAATGTCAATCACTGTGTAGCAAGTAAGCCTGGCAGCCATATTGTGTACATGTGGTTAGGTATGACTAAGCAGAAAAGACAGATAGTTGGCCCAGTTTTAGAAGAAACCATTTTCCTTATTGCTGGACCAGAAGGTGGACTTTTCATTGTGAGTGCATCATTGTTGATGCGTGTAAGAGAATAAGTAATTTCTCTCTAACAGTCTTGACTAGAATGGATGACAGTGCTGGGGATTATCAATTTTAATGGGAATAGTGTCTAGGAGTGTAGCCAATGTTTTTTCCTTAGCAATTCATTATGATGAGTGTAGTAATTTTTAAGAAGGATAAACCTGCAAATGTTATTAGCTGTGGTTTATAGAACGTGTGATTTCTTACTGGAGTGGAAGGCAACAGTAAGTATCTCATATTTCATGTTTGGAAGGAATATGTTAGACAAATCCTTGTGTTGAACAGGAGAGAAAAGGGTGTACAAAAGTATTTTCTACTGCTATTTCAATATGTGTTTTAAATGAAAAGGTGGGATTCAAGATAAGTCATAAATATCTTTCCTTATGTATCTTTGGGTGGCATTGCATGTGAGGTGTAATGCTGATGCATACAGTAACCATTTTGGGGTGAAGAACAAGATTACTGCTGACATTTGCGTTTGTTATGACCTTGTTTCTGTACGTCTATTCCAAATATCTGTAAAGCTTATTGTGCAGTTTTTGTTATAAAGACTGGTCTTAGGTAAACAGTCGGAAGTCATCAGCATATGTAGTAATGTTTAAGAAGGGTAGATCTTGTCTAAAATTATTAATTAAATATAGAAAAAACTGTGACCCCCAACACTGACTTCTGTTGTACACCAAAGCTGAGGGTACTAACATCAGAAACTGAAACCCCCATGTTTATCTGATATATTCTATTAGACTGGCTAGCCAAAGGATTGCATTGTTACCAGAATTTTACTTCTCTAACTTCACAAGAAGTGAGTAGTCTGGTGGCTAAAATGCAATGAACATTTTTATAGATAAAACTGTTGTAATGTGGCCATCACTCATAATGTTATAGATCCAGTCATTGATGATATACTGGGTTACCACTGTAAAGAAGCCATGTAGAAAATCACATAATAAGCCATAACATTTTACATGTTGAAAACTTGACTGTATGTGCCCTAGAAAGATATAGATATTTTAGTCTTAGAACAGCCTTTATCCTTTTCTTGCCTTCTTTTAAAAAACACACTCAAAAGAGTCCTGATGGATGAAAGCAAAATAAGAAAATCAGAAAGATACTAATTACACAACATTCAAACTCCAAATGATTAGCTTACAGGACAATCCATAATCACAAACCCCTCTCATTTCAGACTTTTCTAGTTTGTTGTGCTGTGTATACATTAATGCCTTAGAATATGGAAAGGTGTACAGTATAGATGTCGGTAACATGCCATGCAGTTTCCTAGTGTATAACTATTTTGTGTTAGGGAACACTTTAGCCACTTGTGACATTCCCAGATCATCAAACCAAGTTTGCACAACAGCAAAATGCTTTAACACTCAGACAAATTGACATGAAAAATGCAATATCTTGCACATCTCCAACTAGCTTTTATTTATTTTTTTTTTATTTTTACAAATAACTGTGCAAACTAACCAGATATTGTAGCCTATAGCAAATGGAGCTGAAGGACATTTTCCACAGAGTCTGTGCTGTCTTGGATACAGGTCTAAATTAAGGGGTGTCAGTTCAGCGATATTTTTTTTCTTCATTATGACACAGTAAAGCATTTAACTGGAAAGAATCACAAAATCGATGCAGTTGTGTAACAATTGTTTATCACATTAGACTGTTCCTTATACAAAAGCTTTACCGTGAATCTAATCATCTCATCTTTGTGGTTTGTCTTTTCAGTTTCAAAAGCCTAGCCTCTAGATACTACGAGTTGCACACACTGTTGAAAGCACAGAGAAGCTGATAATGTTTCTTTTTTCAGGGATTTGAAAACTCATAACAAAGATATAGCAGATGGTTTGAACTTGCCTTTCTTCTTCATGTTGCCTTTAACCATAGTGAGCCCATTATCAGGTGCACAAAGCTCAGAAATTAGCAACCGCAATATCCCCATAATACACTTCATACTTTGCAGGTTTCTACCTTTAAAATGCAAGAATGAACAGGCTCCCAGAGTATGATATGGAAAGGAACTTGGCATATCTGTAAGGGATAATGCAAATTATTGTTTTGGGTAGTGTGTTAGTAGCTATATACAATATATATACAATACAGTAAATGTCATAATAGCACTAAATAGGTTCATCTAAAATTGTGTTGGACAATGACCTAGTATACAGGAAATCTGAAGATACAACATTGTTCACAAATTCCTACAAGAACCCTTTGCTTAGCTGGCACAAATCTACTTCAGATAAGAAAAATCCTGCAATACCTTTGATGACTCCCTATATTCTATCTATGCATCTACATTGTGTAATTCCCTCCACACTACTATTAGGCTAATATCCTTCAGCACCTGCTTCAAAATCAAACTAAAGGACTACCTCTTTAATTCCTGGCCTGGTCTTGTTTCAGTTCACCTGACCAAACTCACCATTACGTCTCTTGCTTTTGTTCTCTAACTTGTAAAATATTACATCCAACTGTTGTTTTCTTTAAAACCGTTATTTCTCTTTAATCATTCTGTCTTTATCATCCTTGAAGTTTGCAGTCTTACTCTCTCTCCAGACTCTAAACAGTTGCATCCATACTTACACTAAATCCCTCTCTGCAAATGACTCCAACAAACTTCTAATACTGTTTAATACTAACTCCTTGTTCTCTTTTCCTAATTATATTCTATTTCCACTCTCATTAACACCCCCTCCAGATTCCTCATTCTCTTTACACAGTATCTTACACTGCTTTCTAATTATTCACTCTCCTTTTTTTCTGAAAACAATCATTGTGCTAAGTCACACGTCACGTTGTATTGTATTATATTTTCTCTGTTGTCTGCATTTTTTGTTTTTTATTGTAAAATGCTCCAAAAAGACAAAGCCAGTACAATAAGGTAGTTGTGAACCAACAGTTAAATAAAGCTGTTCAGAACATTACTAGGGGTAAAAAAGCCCCTGTGAAAACACTAATACACTAATAATACATATTATGCAAACCGGTTTCAGCTAACCAAGCCTTCCTCAGTGCAACAAACTTAATGAGTATAAACAGAGACTTGTGCTATTGGACTGCAGCCCCCCCCCCCCCAACATGAAAATAAAACAAAAAGAAAATAAAAAACAAGAATGAAAAAATCAAACAGCAAGTCTCAGAACATCTCGCGTGTGCACTATTTCCCGATATTCGGACTACTGGTGAACCAGTCTGGAGCATGATCACAGAATCCAGAATGTCTCTACCAGCAGTCCAGATTATGAAGGCAACATGCAAGTCCAAATATTCCCAGCAGTCTATGCAGTTAAAACTGCATAGACTGGAAGGGGATCAGACTGCAACATCCGCAGGCAGACTGAAGCTGGTGCTGTCACGGGACGGATAGGTAAAGTGGGTACTAGGACGGATTTCCAACTTGGGGCTGGATCTGGCGACTTGTTTGGCTCAGGTAGGATTTCCACCTTGGGAGACGTGTGTGTGTAATGCCCCAGTTGCTACATGGTGGTGGGTAGAAAATAAGGCTTGAACCCTGTACCTTGGGCCTAAATGGCAAAAGCCTGAATTCCCTACCCACCACCATTTGTAAAAAGTCAACAGATTTTTGCCTCATATTTGTTCTGTTCTGTTCCTTATAAAATCTGTGGTTTCTGTATTTTTGTTTCTTAACAGAGCTGTTAGTGCAGTGGTGCAGTGGTAGCATTGTTGCCTGACTGCTACAGGTTGTCTGGTTTGGTTCTTGGCTGGGGGTGCCTTCTCTGTGGAGTCTGCATGTCCTCTCTGGGTTTGCTGTGGTGTCCTCGATGGATATCTGAAATTTGTCCCTATTTTTTAGACTGTATTCCCCCGTTATTGGCTTCATCCAGGTTTTTTGTGCCAAGGTTGGGAGCTATGGTGATAACTGAACTCACTGAATATGTTTGGTGGCTGTATTCCCACATCATTGGCTTTGTTCAGGTGTTTTGTGCTAAGATATTGACAGCTATGGTGAGAACTGAATTCACTAAATGGTAGCCATTTAAGTTTCAGTCTTCCTTTCTTTCATAAAACAGATGATTTGGCATAGTGGTATGTTGCTTTGACTGTTTTGCACAAGGTCCTGCGTTCAATACTTGGCAGTGAAATGTATGGTGGTAACACAGCATTTTATTCTAACAACTGTGCAACATTATACAAGCAAAGGTTAAAATGTGTCCCTGTTTTTTGGTCTTTTGCCCCCCCCCCCCCCAAATTTTGGATTTTTCCAGATTTCTTGTGCTGCAAAGTTTAGAGATACAGCTGAGTATCAAGTAGATTTTACAAGAAGCTGAGAGCTGGAGGGGAACAAAAGTTTAGTGCTACTTATGGTGAGCTGGCTTGCATTCTTAATAGCACAATAGGTAGTGTACTTACTCTTTATGCAGAAGGTTGTGGGTTCTACTCCCACAGTAAGTTGATGCATTGCTGATACCGTGTTGTAAAGGGAGTGGATGCTGCAGTCTTTTTTGGTGAAGGTACCTAGTAACTATAAACCTGTTATCAGTTTGCCATCCATTCCCTATTGCAATATTACTAGCTTATCATTTTTTTATGCAACTTAGGCAATTTATTCCTCAAGGGCAACAGGCACTTTATTTATAGATGAAACAATGAAATATAAAGTTGTTTGCTAGCAGCAACCTCTTCATTAGTTACAGATTTCTTTGATGTGGAATTATTTAGATGACTTTTACTTCTTCAGAGATTGTGCATATTTACTGATACTGATGGACTGTGGAAGTTTGAGTAGACTTTTATGATAGAAATGTTCTGAACTGGGCAGTTTTGTTGTTATTGCTGCATGCATTTTGTTTCATTGTTTACTGGAAAAATGTTCTGAATTGGGCAATTTTGTCATTATTGGTGCATGCATTTTGTTTCATTGTTTACTGGAAAAATGTTCAAAACAAATTTAAAACGCCCTCTAACAACTGTACTATATTGTACAAGGAATATAATTTAATACAATCAGGAAGGTGTATCAAAGACCACGTGTATGTTTATTGTGCAAGGGGCCTATGATTTAAAAACAGCCCAAAGTTAATCTTTATCTGACACTGGCAAAATGTATTTTCTTTGAATGTGGGTTTCAATGCTGTTTCAATGAATGTGAGTTTCAAGGGCAGACAAGTTTTAATGCTAAGTCTGTTTTCATTGTGAGATTGCATTGCTTTATTTAGCAGATGTCTTAGTGTTTGTGCTGTAAGATGCAAAATAAAACTTTCAAATGAAGTCCAAATCATTGTAAAAGTAAAGCAGTATGCACATTAGTGTTTATGGTAATTGGGGTGAAATAGCCAAGTAATTGTTCATTGGAATGGCTGCAGGGGGAAGGCTCCATTTGACCATGATTTTGTGAGGGGGAAGGGTGGTAAACTCAAAGACAGCCCCGGCTGAACTATACCTCTCAAATGTCCAGATTTTCACAGAATTAATAGATTTTTGCTTCTTATTCTTGGTTTGTTCCTCATAAAATGTGTGGTTTTCTGGCAAATAATTTAGGAATTAAGTCACTAAATAATGACAGATACTAAGTTTCAGACTTCATAGCCTTCAGAAAAATGCATCAATTGTCTCAGTTTATACAACAATTTATAGTACTGTTTATATATTCCCCCAGTATATTTGGCCTTGTCCAGATTTCCTGCATTAACAGCTTGAGAGGTATGTGCAAATAAATTGCTTTATAGAATTAGGCATATCCAAACCTCTCAACTGTCCCCTGATTTTGGCTCAAAATATTGTTCTTCCCCTAGTAATCCCGCTGCAAAATGGCAATTTGGGAAGAAAATGTGGAGGGCTTACAATTAAGAAATAATTGTAATAATCAGAGTAATAGATTACTTTTATTTCAGAAATGCATGTAGATTATTTTATTTTGTCAGCTTCTCAAGTTAACAGTACTAATATTAAAAAAGTGTCCCTTCTTTGACAGGTTCCCAGCTGTATTGTGTGGCTATTTTATATTTTTGCATCACATTTTTTTGTCCATTTTTCATAAAATTGTGTTTTTTGGCAAATTAGTGGCAAATCATTAAAGACTGAAGTTAGAAAATAATGACAGACATTTGAGTTTCAGATTTCATAACTTTCAGAAAATTCATACTAATGTAAGACCTACTATTCTATTATCTTTCTAAGTTTATAAGAGCAATATTTAAAGATTTTCCTTATTTTGGGGCCTTTGTCTCACTTCTGTGTATGGCTCTGTCCATATTTCTTGTTCTGAGGTTGAGAGGTATGACAAATATGTCAGGGCCATCACAGTCAGCCAGAGACATTTCAAATTGTGACATACTTGTTGCACCCCACTCCCCCATGTAGTGACTCTGGATGTGTCAAAGCAAGGCAAGGAGAAGTTATGCAGTGTAAATGTGCAGAGTATCCCCCCATCCAAGGTAGACATAAGTGCTACTTTTATTCTGCTATTGATTTTGCAGAATGTTCTGGTTTCTGTCATATTTTTATACTGTTGATTTATGCTTATTATAATGCAGAAAGTGCCTGTTGCTCTGTGTTTAAGTAGCAATTATTTAATGACCATTAGGTAAGCTTGTCTGAGATTGTAAGATGCAAGTAAGATTTAATAAGCATAGTGTTAAAGAATTGCCAACATTGAAAGCATTTCTGTTGTTGCCATGCAGAGAATACTTACATAACTAGATAATGTATAAGCCTTGGGTATTGAAATGCATATGATAGTATTTGTAATTAAGGACAGGATTACATTATTTTAAGAAGCTCATGACATTTGTTGGAGACTTGCAGTCATCTTTGCAGGCTTTACCTGTAAACCAAACAGAATGCCAGTCTATCATGTGTGGTCCATTACCTGTACAGTAATCCTTTAAGCAATGTATCTTGAGCTTGTTTCTTGTTTGCTTTTCATTTTTTACTTTGATCATGTTTTCCCCATGAAACAAGTAGATAGTTGTCAGGATAAGGAACATTTTACAAGTGAGGGTATCACAGAGATTGCTACTTTCAGCATGTTACTCGGTACTTTAATAAAGCTGAATATAAATTATAATTAGAACTGCAGTGCAAGGAGAAGTGGTTTGAGTTGAGTGCTGCTTGTTTTTCTTATACTTGATTTTGACTGGCATTCCAGCTAAGCTGTATATAAAGACAGCTTAATTATACAATTAAATATAATTGAACAATTACAAATGCTCATTCAAACCAGGGCTAAACAGCCCACATAATTTAATTATCCATTTCTTCTCCTTAGAATTGAGTATGGAGTGACAACCCCCTTTACAATTTCTGTCCCCACCAATTTTGTCAATAATGGTAAAATGAAAAGAGGCTGTTGGATGCTTTAAAGTGTGTTTATACAAAGAACTGGTCAATTTGTGGTTCCTGACATCACTCATGTGTTCAGAAATTATGATTCTCAATGGCCTAGAAGCAGTGGCGGCTGGTGACTTCAAATCAAAGGGTGGCTGCAAGAGATAGCTGAATGGGTGGGGTCAATGGGAAGGGTGTGGCCAACTAGAAAGGGAAGGAGCTATGCTCAAAACCACAAAAACTGTAACTTTAATTAAATACGCTGCCCTGGGTGCCAAACCGTCATTATGAGAGTCCAATCAAGACAAAATGAAGTGTAGAAGAAAAACATTATTTCAATGCATTGGCTGCATGACAGCTTACTTAATATCTAGATGGAAACAAAAAGGTTGTGAGGCATGAAAAAATAAATTACTTTTTAAATACATTACATTCCACTTATTCTGATTCAAATATTCCACAAATTCCATAAGGTAAGCACTATCTGCCCTCCACACCAACCAACAGTCGTTCAAATAACTCCTCCAAATATCTATATCCCCCAAGTAAATATTGTGACTAGAGTCATATATCAATTGCATCCCAATGTATGCCATAAACAGATCTGCATGAATGGGGGCAAAAGAGGCTCCCATTGCTATACCTTGTAGTTGCAAATAGCATGTTCCATGGAAGTAAAAAACAT
Source organism: Protopterus annectens (assembly GCF_019279795.1). Taxonomy (NCBI): domain Eukaryota; kingdom Metazoa; phylum Chordata; order Ceratodontiformes; family Protopteridae; genus Protopterus; species Protopterus annectens. The sequence continues at coordinate 1,047,275,795 of NC_056737.1, read as the reverse complement.
TTTTCTCAAGAACATGTTCCACCTAGCATACTAAAAATGTATTAAATCCCGGTGGATATAAAGCAGTTCTATCAAGCCAAAATTGGAGAGCTAAAAGTCCCACCCAGTGTGGAATATTTGTATATAATGATGTTACATCTAACATACATAAGAGACAATGAGGCTCCAACTGTGTGTTGGACACAATCCCCAAAAATACTGTTCTGTCCAGGATGTGTGACCTAACACAACCCAAAAGAGGTTTTAAATATTGGGTCAGGAATACAGGTAAGGGTTCTGTCAGGCTATCCCTGCCTGAAACTATAGGTCTTCCTGGAGGTTTCTGAGCATCCTTGTGTATCTTTGGTAAAAAATAAATATATTGGGATTTAGGATCTTTTACAGTGAGATGATACGCATCTGTTTCTTTAATAATACCTTCCTGTTTGACTTCAAATAAGAATCTGTCTGTCTCGGCTTTAAATTTGATTGTGGGATCTAATGGCATGGCCATATAATATCTGGCATCCTGAAGTTATCTGAGTGCCTCCTCATAGTACATGTCCCAATCCATTACTACTACGGCCTGACCTTTATCTGCTGAAAAAATAACTAAGTTATTGTTGTTTTTTTAACTCCAGCAGAGCTGCCTGTTCGATCTTTGAGAGATTATGATGAAAAATATATACATGGGAGCTGTAGTGTAAATCCTTTAAGACACTTGATTGGAACATGGACACTTGTGTGGACATGGGCGGCATAAAAACAGACTTGTGAAATCTAAAAGAAGTAGTATCAGTAATATTAGACTCACCATCAAAATGTAATTTTAAATTCAATAATCTACAGAAGGAAATCACAAAATATGCCAAAGAATCTTCAGCTGGCTTTGTCTGTTTGGAGCATTGGAATTGTTTTGAGCCATTGCACTTGCCATACTTGCGAGAGAACGAGGTTTTGCAGTTTTTATTGTAAAATGTCAAAATGTGTAATTTTGTGGAGCTTTTTCTCCATGACTCCACTAAAAGTGGGTCTTGTATGACCCAGTTGAACTATCTCGCTAATGAAACACAAATAAATAAAAAAATATAAAAGCTCTATTCCTTACTGCATTAGTTTGCAAGCTTTATATTAAATGACAGGTTATTATGCTCAGTGGGGCTTGGCTCCCTGCATAAACAACTTACCTCAGAAGTTTGCTGAAAATAGTTTCAGACTTTTTTATCTATATGCTCTTGGTCAAAGAGCTTTTAATAAATACGCATGAATACTAGCTGTCTTAGTGTGCGTGTGGAAGGAGGTAAAATGGAACAACAGAAATGATCATGAACCCAAATTATATAGGATCTCATGGTCACAGCAGGAAGAACAGAAGCTGGAAACAGTGTCAGTAACATAAGAGTGAAGCAGAAGCTGAAGGAAGCCATGGCAGTTCAGATGCTGTGAATCCAAATAAGACATTGGAATTATCCCACTTTTTCCTCTTCTATTAAAGTTTTCTCATTCCACTTATGAGTTTTCCTCATTTTTACACCAAGTACTTATACTTATGAGGCTGTACCTTTTATTTTATATTTTTTATTTAAAATTTGTTTACTTAGGTCGAGCACTGATCACACATGATCTTTTTCTGTCTCAGCCTGGGAATACAAAGAAAGTCAGATTAAACTGAGTGGGAGATAAAAAGAGTATAATAAAAATATACATCTGTAAAATGATATTATTGGCTAACAAAAATGTAGAGTAACTACTGAGGATGATACAATATGTGAGTGGAGCGAGGGTTGTTAGACCGAGTTTATGAGTAGTTGGAAGGAGACATTATATGAGGCAAACACTGTGTGAGTGAGTAGTACATATTGGTGCAACAGAACCTTCCATACTAGGGACAGTATGGGTGTTAAAATAAGAGAACAGACTGGGATGTAGCTCACGTTGGGTGATATGGCTAGATGAGAGGCACTGACATTACTTTACTGTGGGGATGTGGGCCTTTAGTTGCATCCTAAATTTTGGGTAAGATTAGGTGTCTTTTATTTTTGGGGGATAACTTTCCTAGAGTTTTGGACTTTTTATAGAGAAGCAGTGATCTGCAAAATGCAGTTTAGTTTTGGGGGGTTGCAATGTGGGGGTAGATTGGTTATAGTTTCTGAGTCTGTAAGGGGAATGTTGTCTAATTAGTTTAACTCAATTCCACATCTCTGCAATCTGCAAAAGAAAACAGGTTAATCACCTTGCCTTTACCAGAACAGAAATAACAATGAACCTCAAACCCTACTCCTTGTGTCTATGTAGCAAACACCTTCTCACTATGACCCCCCCTTCACCAGCTACCCTATGTTCTGTCAGGTATGAGAACCCCAAATATCATCTCTGATGTAATTCTGCCATGATTTGCTAGGACGCCACAATTTATGAAAGACAGGCCAAAACTATGCAGCAAAATCTGGACATTCTGCAAATCTGTGCAGATGAAAAGGTATGACTCACCACCTATGACCCCCTTCAAGAGGAAATAATTTCTAGGAACATTCCTTATTTATTTGGGGTCAGAAAGGCCTCTATTCCTCGAAGTTCTGCATCGAAAATGTCTATCACCTCAGTATGAATAAATTAAATACTATCAATAGGGTGAATAATATTATTCCACTAAAAGGCCTGTTTCTATAAATACATTATCACATTTTAACCATCCTGTGATTTTCCTAATTAAAGTTGCTAGTAAGCCATTAGTAAGTGCTCCACCTCTTACCCATTTGTTTCACATTATAATTGTCACCATTCTGCATCCTGGCGATGGAAAGAAAACAAGCAGGGTAAAGAAAATTAAACTGTTCCTCCCCTTTCCTAGGTTCCTATTAGAAATACCCCACACCAAATCATGACTACATACAGTTAAGATGCCTACCTCTCATGTCTGACATTTACCAGTTCCCTCTTTAATGAACTACTACACCTACTCATTTAAAGTATCAAGCTTACCAATTCATTCCCTGCATGCATACAGCTCTGCAACCCCACGCCAATGACCCCAAAACAAAGATGGGCATCAGACCCTTTACCTTGCTTAATGAGGCCCACACCATATCCATATGCCCCCCACTTTCTTAACGTCTATCCTTAATGCACCTGCCAGATCTGGGAACTCAAAATAGAGAACACACCAAAGTTTAAAGACAGGCCTAAATTATGAGATGACATCTGTCCATTCTACCACATCAGGGCAGCAATGTCCCCTTTACTGCAACATAGCAATAAATGCGCATGGCAGCTTCCAAGTCTACCACATTCTATGTACAATTTTTTTTTAACTCTCAGCAATGTAGTTGAGTCCACAGAGGTCTCATTCATAGCTCTGAAGTCAGCCAAATAAGTACTGCTAGGACTACTGGCCACATAGTCACTGATCTGAATGGAGCAGTTGGTAAGAGTCATGAAAGTATCTGTACATAAATTAATCACCTGTCAAATAACACCCTGACACTTACCGGTGGTATACCTAGAGCTAATATACTTACATATGCCATCACTTGCCAGCAGAAAGATATCCACATCCTTATATGTAAAAACACCCACACACCACATTTCCCTTCACACCAGACCACAATGGCAGAATGGGAGAGAGACTTGTACTCCTCAGGCTCATTATAGTGCTAATTATGACAGCTTCCTTTAGTAATCTTTAATCCAGTCTGACACTATATTTGCGCCACCACAAATCCTGGCATGTGAAGTGAGGCATGTATACTGTGATCTGGAAACACCTATGAAAGGCGCCGAGGACTACTGCCCATGCAGCTGAATACCCCTAATCATAAGTATGAACCGTCCATTTTATATCATCCCCAGCTAATGACAAAGGAGATTAGGCTGGCATGCCTTTCTTCCTGCCAAAGTTTGAAATGTACAGTTTCAGCCATAAATGTATCTATTAGAACGTGAGGCATATCTCTCAACCAATCAGGAACAGAATCAGGGACAAATCCAGAAAAGACAGGGACAATCAGGAACACTTTAAAATATTAGTGCCATTAACTGGAGACATCAACAGAATCAGAGCATATATATTAATATACATTTTCTGAAGTAAAAGCAGTCTATAAGTCTTATTATTACCATTATTCATTGTGTAATTCACCCCCTTCCCGCCAAAAGTCACTAGTTTTAGAAGGGATTATGAAGGACAGAGCTAAAGGATATCCCTGAAAATCAGGGACAGTTGAGAGGTATGATTGTGAGGTAAAAACTGGACCTTCTGAAACAGTCTGTGCTCCCCACCCTTCCCCTAATAGCTAACACTACTTTGCGCCTGCATGGAAGTGAATGACACTCTCCAGTGCCTCTCAGCCTGTGAAAATACCCTGAAGCCTTACATATAAGCTTGACCAAAATTGTCAAATATGCCTGCACTCCCAAACATCCCCCCTCCCCAGGCCAAACTGGTCATCCAAGAATACTGACAGCATGTACCCTAGCCCTGCGAAAACCTGACAGGAACTCCCCAGCCACAAATCTTCCACCTGTTTGCTCACACATGACAGACATTTTGCAGTCCTAAGAGAAGGGAACTACAGCCCACCCCAATGATGCAGACCTCAGAAAACATCCTATTTTTGTCTGTGGACCAAAGAAATCCACCTGGGCAAAGGTAACCTTACAAAAAAAAAACAAAAAACATGTAAACATTGTTAAAGAGCCAATGTGGCAACCACGACAAAGCACATAAACACCAAGGCAGACCACCTACAACAAATTGAGCTCCATAAGTCAACTGAGCCCCAGGTGTCCCTCTGCATCAGCAATGACACACAGGCAATGAGGAATACAAGTCACAACCAAAACCATGTTAATCACGGCAAAACTTTTTCCTTTTCTTTTTGCTGCAGCACCACCACTGATGTGACCATTGATTCCTCTGAACCCCCAGTCACACAAACAAAGCAATAATTTGCAGTTCCCAAATACTGTTCTTACCACCTAGAAAACTGGTGGAATAGGTTTTACTTTAGCATAACTTTCCTGCAGGGTATGAAGTCTAAAAGTCAAGATGTCTGTCGCTATTTTCTCCCTTCCTCACTTCAGTCTTCAGTAATTTGCCCTTAATTTGCCAGCACCACAACTGTATTATGAAAATCAGACTGAAATATGAGGCAAAATCTGGACAGTCTGTGAAATCTATACAGTTGAAAGGTAGTATATCCACTTTCCATGCTCCAGTTCGTCACCCTCGCACACAAACAGTAAAACTTTGAGCAACCGGATATTTGCTCCATTCGCAGTATCTCATAAACCACACACCCCAGCAATCCAAGAGAACACAAGGCAATGTCAAGCTTGACCCTGGCATGGCAAGTAGCCCCACAAAAACCCGTAAAACCCTGCAACTACCATGACAGCCCCAGTGAGCTGAATCTAACCAGGATCACACAGAATTTCCACCCATGAGCATACAACACCAGCAATGACCAGCGAGGGAAAACATGACCATTCAACACCAGCAATGACCAGAAGAAAAAAAAAACACAGTGCCCTTTAAGTGACCACCAACCAGCCAACCATTAGAAAATGACAGTACTACTGGCTAAATGCAACTGTAAACGACTGCTGGCCAACCGCAAATTTAACGACCCCACAACCAAACACAGCCCTTAAACCACCACAAGACCTGTCTATACTCTATCACAAAAAACAAACAGGAAAGAAGAAAAGGAAAAATTACCTAGCAGTACCTTTCCACATATACTAGCATTAACCAAGGCCTACTTGTCCATCACAATGCCTACAGGTCGTCAGGATGTAAGCTTGCAGTAGCAAGTTCACACCAAAATGTGATTCCTTACCCAGCAACACTTGCCTAAACCCTTTAAGCCCCTCCCCCTTATCTTGTTTCCTCCTAATCATCCCTTCTTCCCATTTAACCCTTTCAAACCTCCACCCTCTTAACTCCCACTAATATATCTATCTAACCCTCTTCTAAAGATGTCCCTGGACCATGGCCAGCCTTAGGTATAGGCGAACTAGGCGACCGCCTAGGGCGCCGTACAGGCCAGCCTTGTAAAGGGCGCATTATGCATTTATTTACTTATTTTTTTAAGTTTGCGCTCTTCTTGGCGCTGAAACCAGAGGGTGGGGGAGGCGAGGCTAGCACCCTCCCACATACAGCTGTAGGTTAGCCAGGAGTCTAAAAAAAAAAACGTTTAGTTTGAAGTGCAAGAATCTTCTCCTTTAAAGCGAAACTTGCGTGCGTCACGACGCAAACATCATACAAATGCATTCTGCAGTTCCACGTGGAAGTTAAGCCAGCAGTTCAAAAGAAGAGTTGTTGTCTGTGTTTCCGCGTGTGGCCATTTGGGTTATAAAGAAGGTAAGTGTATGTGGGTGTGCGTTTATGTGTAATTTAAACTGTTTATTTCTGTATGAGAAAGAATGTGTGTGGGTATGTACATATGTGTATGGAATTTAAATTCGTTGTTCTGTTTGTATGAGATATAAAGGGTGTGTATGTTACTGTGTGAGAGTAGGTGTGTGTGTGTGTGTGTGTGTGTGTGTGTGTGTGTGTGTGTGTGTGTGTGTGTGTGTGTGTGTGTATGGAATTTAAACTAGCCGTTCGTTCCTTTGAGAGTCTTTGTTGCTGTGCGAGAGAGTAGGTGTGCGTGTGTTGCTTTGTGAGAGAGTCACTGTATGTGTGTGCTGCTGTGGCAGAACAGAGAAGTCTTGCTCTTTCCCTCATTTCAAATGTTGGCAGGGTAGCAGGCAGCTCCAAGGGAAATGTGCTCCTTTTATACTCAGTTGTTTTTTTTTTCCTAGACATGCACTCAGAGTTGAAGATAACTTGTAAACTTGCCAAAAAAATAATTGGGTATGTGATATGACTGTACTGTAAACTTCCAAAAGAGGACATCTTACCTTCAAAAGTTAGAAACACAATTTTCATTTCTCTGCAAGTTTAATTTTCACAAATTACTGCATGTCATATACAGTGTAAAACAAAATAACAGTGTGTCAGACAAACAGCTTATTTAATCTTTCATAAAACCCTAATGCTTCAGCTTCAGCTTTCAAATGAGAAGATGTATTACATACCACAATACTAAGCACCATTATTCAGGTATTAAGCATTCAGCAGAACTGAAGTGAGTGCAATTTAAGTATTATCAGCTTTTACTAACATTTCTAAAACTAGAAACCTAATTTCCTGTTTTGTTGGGAATCGCTACTGGGGTTTATAGGCTTATACTTGCATGATCTTCAATTAAGTAGTCACTGCAGGATGTTCAGAATACCTCCCCAAAGTAAATGTAAGTAGCAAGACAAGAACTGCTTACAACAATAGCCCGTAATGAATGCATGCCACAAGTTACAAAAACACATCACCAGTGACTGTAGATATTTGGTCAAATGAGGTTGGATGGCTCTTTCAATTTTTTCATCTGCTATTATTACATTCTTGCCCTTCCTAGTCATGTTCAGTACTGGGTTGTGTTATCTTCTTAACCTCTTACGTTTCCTTATTCCTCTTAAAGAGAAACATGGACTGAAAGATGTGTTTGTAAGGAACTTGCATGCAGTCCTTTACATCCTGTTGCTTGTTCTGTAGCTGTGGGAAGAGTGCTGTGCATGTTGCTGTATTCATTGTTTTCATTTTCTGTCTACTTTTGAATGTCAAAATATTAACTGTAATTGCTTACTTGTATTTGTCTGCATTGCTACGTTCACCTTTGTTTCTGTTATATTGTCCTTATTGCTATGTTTTATTATGTATACTATGGAGCTTTTCTCCCCGGGCTTCCACTGAGGCATGGTATGTAATGTCTTAGTTGCCGATTTATTTGTTGCATTTTAAGAGGGGATAGGGGTTTTGCATTCCTTAGTGTGCCGTCCTTTGTTTAAGATGCCTAGTTACTATGAACTTGTATGTTTCTACCATTTTTTCTTTAATGCAACGTAGGCAATTAATTCTTCAAGGGCAGCAAGCACTGAATTTGTAGCTGGAACAGTGAAATGTAAAGTTCTTTGTCAGTAATAGCATCTTCATTAGTTACAAATTTCTTTAATGTAGAATTATTCAGATGATGTTTACTTCTACAGAGATTGTGCTTATTGACACTGTTTGAGGGGCCTTTTATGGTTAAAATGTTCTGAAATGGGCAGGTTTGTCATTATTGGGTCATACATTTTGTTTCATTACTTACTGGAAACATGTTCAAAACTACACATTTAACACACTGTAAGAAGTGTAAATGTTTTCAGTGTGCAACTAACTGTCTTTTGTTTATCAAATGGCACACTGTGTTGTAAAATCTGAAAGCAGTGTTAATAGCATAATTGCCTTTGGTGCAGAAGCCTGTGGATTCCACTCCCACACCATGTGATGGAGTACTGATATGCAGTGCCCATATTATTGTTGATTATTTGATGCATTATAAGGGGGAATAGGGGTTCTACACTCCTGAGTATGACCTTTTGTATGAGATACCTAGTGATTGTGAACTTGTTAGTCATTTCCTATTGCAATATTGCCAACTTACCAAATTTTTATTGTAATATAGGCAATTAATTTTTTCAAGGGCAGCAGGCACTGAATTTGTAGATAACACTGATATGTAAAGTTGTTTGCCAGTAGCAACCTCTTCATTAGTTACAGATGTCTTTAATGTGGAATTCAGAGTATTTTACTTCTGCATAGATTGTGTGTGTACAGTAATGTTGGTGGATTGTAATGACAGAAGTCTTGAGTAGCCTTTTATTGTTGAAATTTTTTGAAATGGGTAGTGTTTGGTTCATAAATTTTGTCTCATTGCTTATTAAAAGAATGTTTAAAACTACAAATTTAAAACATATTCTAACGAGTGGTGCTGTATTATACAAGCAGGGGCGGCTCGTGCTATCGGACTGCCGGACTGCAGCCCTCTCACCTACAAAAACACAAAAAAATCTTTAAAACTAAAAAAACAAAACTTAAAAAAAAAGCACTAGTCCTGACTTAGTGCAGAGACGTGACAACCATTTGGTTGCTGGATTGTTCCATTTTGCAGGCAGGTTTGGTCGCTGGCTGGATTAATTCAGGAGATAGGTGGTCGCTGGATTGCTTTGTTCATTGAGACATTCAGGAGGTGTGTGTGTAATGCCCCAGTTACTATATACTGGTGGCTAGAGAGAGCAAATGGTGGTGGATAGAGATACTCAGGCTTGAACCCTGTCCCTTGGATGCAGGTGGCAAGGACATGAATTCCCTCTCCACCACCATTTCTAAAAATAAGTTTGTAGATTTTTGCCTCACATTTGTTCTGTTCCTCATAAAATCTGTGGTTTCTGTATCTACATTTTGCCTTGCAAAGTCTGCAGTGTAGTGGTGCACTGGTAGCATTGCTGCCTAACAGCTACACATTTTCTGGTTTGATTCTTGGCTGGGGTGCCTTCTGTGTGAATTGTTCTAGCAGTTGTCTAAGTTTATAACATGGATATTTGAAATTTGTCCCTATTTTTGGGACTGTATTCCCCCATTATTGGCTTTGTCCAGGTATTGTGTGCTAAGGTTGAGAGTTATCTATGGTGGGAACTGTATTCATTGAATGTTTGGGGGCTGTAACCCCCCCCCCATTACTGGCTTTGTCCACATGTTTTTTGCTAAGAGGTTGAGAGCTATAGTGAGAACTGAATTCACTGAATATGTTTGGAGGCTGTATTCCCCCCATTATTGGCTTTGTTCAGGTGTTTTGTGCCAAGAGGTTGACAGCTATTGGCTTTGTCCAGGTATTTTCTGCTAAGGTTGAGAGTTATCTATGGTGAGAACTATATTCATTGAATGTTTGGGGGCTGTATCCCCCCCCCCCATTACTGGCTTTGTCCACATGTTTTTTGCTAAGAGGTAGAGAGCTATAGTGAGAACTGAATTCACTGAATATGTTTGGGGGGCTGTATTCCCCCCATTATTGGCTTTGTTCAGGTGTTTTGTGCCAAGAGGTTGACAGCTATGCTGAGAACTGAATTCACTAAATGGTAGCCATTTAAGTTTGTCTTCCTCTCTTTTACAAAACAGCTGATTTGGCATAGTGGTATGTTTCTCTGACTGTTTTGCACAGGGTCCCCTGGGTTAAAGACGTGGCAGTGAAATGTATGGTGGTAACACAGCATTTTATTCTAGCAACTTTCCAACATTATACAAGCAATGTTTAAAATGTGTCCCTGGTTTTTGGACTTTTGTCCCCCCCCCCAATAAATTTTGGCTTTTTCCAGATTTCTTGTGCTGCAAAGTTCAGAGATACACTGTGTGTCGAGTAGATTTTACAAGGAGCTGAGAGCTGCAGGGGTACAAAACTTTAGTGCTGCTTATTCTAAGTCTGCTTGCATTAATAGCACAACAGGTAGTATACTTGCTTTTGATGCAGAAGGCTGTGGGTTCTACTCCCACAGTAGATAGATGCAATGCTGATACTGTACTGTGTTGTAAAGTAGGTGGATGCTGCAGTCCTTTTTGGCAAAGATACCTAGAGTAGTAACTATGAACCTGAACCTGTTATCAGTTTGCCGTACAGTCCCTATTGCTATATTACTAGCTTATCATTTTTTTTAATGCATGCAACATAGGCAATTTATTCCTCAAGGGCAACAGGCACTTTATTTGTAGATGAATTAACAGTGACATATAAAGTTGTTTGCTAGCAGCAACCTCTTCATTGCTACAGATTTCTTTAATGTGGAATTATTTAGATGACTTTTACTACTTCAGAGATTGTGCATATTTACTGATACTGGTGGAGTGTAGAAGGTTGAGTAGACTTTTATGATGGAAATGTTCTGAATTGGGTAGTTTTGTCATTGGTGCATGCATTTTGTTTCATTGCTTACTGGAAAAATGTTCAAAACAATAAATTTAAAATGCCGTCTAACAACTGTACTGTATTGTACAAGGAATATAATTTAGTAGAATCAGGAAGGTGTATCAAAGAGCACATGTATGTTTCATGTGCAAGGGGCCTATGATTTGAAAACAGCCCAAAGTTAATCTTTATCTGCCACTGGCAAAATGTATTTTCTTTGAATGTGGGTTTCAATGCTGTTTCATTGAATGTGAGTTTCAAGGGCAGAGAAGTTTTTAATGCTAAGCCTGTTTTCATTGTGAGACTGTGTTGTTTTGTTTAGCAGATGTCTTAGTGTTTGTGCTGTAAAATGCAAAATAAAACTTTCAAATGAAATCCAAATCATCATAGAAGTAAAGCAGTATGCACATTAGTGTTTATGGTAAATGGAGTGAAATATCCAAGTAATGGATCATTGGAATGGCTGCAGGGGGGAGGGCTCCATTCAACCATGATTTTGTGAGGGGGAAGGGCGGCAAACTCAAAGACAGCCCCAGCTGAACTATACCTCCCAACTGTCCAGATTTTCACATAATGAATAGATTTTTGCTTCTTATTTTTGGTTTGTTCCTCATAATATCTGTGGCTTTCTCATTTAGGAATTAAGTCACTAAATAATGACACACTGAGTTTCAGACTTCATAACCTTCAGAAAAATGCATGCTAAAGTAAGACCTGTTCTATCAACTGTCTCAGTTTATACAAGAGCAATTTTTAGTACTGTTTATATGTTCCCCCAATATATTTGGCCTTGTCCAGATTTATTGCATTAACAGGTTGAGAGGTACATGCAAATAAATTGCTTTATAGAATTAGGCATAGCCAAACCTCTCAACTGTCCCCGAATTTGGCTCAAAATGTTGCTCTTCCCCTAATAATCCCTCCGCAAAATAGCAATTTTGGAAGAAAACATGGAGGGTTTACAATTAACTGGTGAAGAAATCCAAAACACGTAAAACAAACCAAGAAAAAACTGAGACAGATGGGCACGCCCTCACTGCACCACTTCTATTAAAACAATCCAAATGGTTTCGATATCCACCTTCAATGGACCACGCAACACACTGAAATTTAAAAAGTTAAGCCTTCATTTTTAATTTTCGCTTTTTGTCCTGCTCTTAGCGGGACTTCTTCAGACAAACAACAAGAATCACAACCTTCCACTTTTTAAAAATAAAATCACGTTTCAATTACAGTGGAAATCACGTTTCGATTAAAAAACTTAATTCCCTGCAACGGGATTTAAAAATCCAACCCCCCAGGTAAAAAACACTGCACGTTTGATACTTTCAATATTATTTGTCATTCTCAGTAAATAAAACATAAAAGTGAAAAATAATGATAAAACAAAAAAATAACAACATTAAATATTCCCTTCTATATTGACAAATTGTCAAAAATAAGGTTCCAACATACAAAAAGTGCAGAAACAACACTTAGTCCCTGACTGTGTATTTATTTACCTCCTTTTTTCCTGTTCCTAATATATTAAATAAATTTACTTGTTCACCTCAAAGGAGTCTTCAGCGGTCTTCCGTATAAAGTTATACTGAGCAGCTTCTCCTACTTGTATAAAATTCTGAGAAACATCACTCGTGAAATTGCCTAGTATACAAATATATATAAAGGTTCCATGACCCATGTCTGCTTTTAAGCTTGACTCCACTGTTTACCTCATGAGGCTTTTAAGTTTCAGTATACAAGAAATAGAGTAAATTTCGTTCAAGCCCGGATAACAACAGGCTCTAGTTTGGAGTTGCCATAACAACTCCCTTTTCTCCAACAGTAAAGAGGTTTGACCACCCCTCAAGTCCCAGGTTTGATCATCTATAGCTTTAAATGTAAAGGTATGCTGCGGAAAACTTTCCACATGTCTGGCCAATGCATTCTCCTTTTTTAACGTTCTGATACTATACAGATGTTCATAAATTCCCTTCCTCAGTTTCCTGTCCGTTTTGCCTATGTAAAAGGCAGGACAGGAATTACACTGAGCGAGATAGACTACTCCCTATGAATTACAATCAAGCTTTTTATTGATTTTTTAGCTAACATCTCTAATTGTAAAATTTTGGCCAGTTTCTACCTGTGGACAGTGTGGACACTTTACATTTCCACATTCCATTTCCACTTGTTAGATTTAGAGGTTTCCAACTTTTTTGTATTATACTTTTTAAGTTGGCACCCCTTCTAAAGGTGACTCTAGGTAACTCTCTCCATATAGTAGACAGACTATAGTCAGATTTTACTAGTTCCCAGTTCTTATAAATAATAGACCTAATTTCATAACTATCCATGCTGAAAGTAGTTATGAAATTTGATACCTGAATTTCCCTCTCCACATTGGTACTGGGGTGATCCTCAGTAGAATGACTGTGGAAACTGTCCATTCCTACTGAGCCTCCCAAGATGGGTTGATAGATGCCTCCTCTTCTCTTTTCCTTCACCTCACTTGTGAGCTCTAAAACTAAGGTGGATGGATAACCTCTCTTGGTAAACATATCCTCCAATCTATTATACTCCATGTTGAAATCCACATCAGTGGTCACCATACGGGCTGCCCTGACCAGTTGACCCTTGACCACTGATCGTCTCTGAAAAAGTGGATGGTTGCTAGTGAAGTGGCGTAAGGCATTGGAGTAGGTCTCTTTTCTGTAGATCTTTGTGACATAACGTTTGTTTGTATGGTCTTTACTAAGGTCTACATCTAGATATGCTATACTTTCCTTTTCAAACAAGTGTAAATTTTAGAAAATTAGTGGTATTATTTAAATGAGTTACTAGCTTGGATGCTTCCTGTTCTTCACCATCTATTAACATAAATATGTCATCCAGGAAACGTGTGTAAAAGAATATTTTCCTTTGGATGTCAGGCCTCCTTAAAATATACTCCCTCTCCCAATATGCCATCACTAAAAATGCAACACTAGCTCCACAGGGGAACCCCATCACCACCCCTGTCTTCTGTATATACAACTTGTTGTTCAGTGTATGGTAGTTGTTAGTTAACACTATATCCAAAAGTTCACACAATAAAGTAATTTGGGTGGGTGGGACCCCCAATTCCCCCAACAGTAACCTAATCCATTCTATTCTTTCATCCTGTGGAATGGAAGTGTATAAATCTTTGACGTCAATTGTAAGGAAATTAAGGTAATTTCTAAAGCCTATTTTTTGCATGTTCGCTAGAAAATGACCAAGAATCCTTACATATTTGGGTCTGCTGTTGTACATATTCTTTAAGGTAAAATTCTATGAATTTTGCTAAGGGATATGTTATACTATTCCTAGTGTCGACCAATGGTCTCATGGGGGGGGGGGGGGGTTCAATAGATTAATGTATCTTAGGTATCCCAAATATTATTGGGAGCCTAGGTGAAAGCATATTGAAGAAATTGTAAATATTCAAGTCTAGTCTAGCTTCAATAAGTAATTCTTCAAGATGGGAACGAATTCTACTATATGCTGTATTTAATTGGTTCCTTGATAATTCCTCGTAAGTTATATAGTCATCAACGTCCATGATGAGTAATCCACCCCCTTGTCTGGTTGCATAATTCTAACATGTGCCTCCCTGACAAGGAGAAGGGCCTGCTTTTCTTCACTAGTGATATTGTATGTTTTATTCCCATTTTGTCTTTGTGACAAAAGTTGGAATAAATCTAGTTCGCAAACGCGTTCAAACAAACCCAAAGTATGATGCATTGGTGGACAATATGTACTAGAAACATGAAATGGATTGTTTGTTGGATTATTTAGGCCAAAAATATAGCCAAGATTGAGTTTTCTAGTAAACAATTTCAAGTCTAAAACTGTTTCAGCAAAAGACGCCCTTCTCGATGGTACAAAGGTTTGTCCTTTTGCTAATAAGTCAGCCAACAAGGTGTCAATAGTTATTGAAGAAAAATTTAAAATTTTAAAGTCACCTTTAGAATTGTAAATAAGTCTCACTGTCTCAGGTCAAAACTCCATTGTTTCCTCTACTGGTACATCTGGGCAGATGTCTTGTAGGAGACATGTGGTAGACCTTGCCTCAGGTTGTAACCTGAGGCTTGTTTCCGAAAATTTTGGTTAAATTTTACTCCACTCCACCGTGATTGTTGGTCATTGTCCCTACCTCTGTTAGATGATTGGTTATTGTTCCTTCCCTCAGAGTATTCATTACGTTGGCTTTCCTGGTGACTGCCCTGGGTTCTGTTGTTAAAATCTATTTGTACTCCTGATTGATTGTCTCCTCTGTTGACTGATTCCTTTCGTTGATCGGATGTTCCAGTTTGGGAGACAGGAGGTTTAGGGTATGCTGTTCCTGTTTCATAAGCCTCCCTGTCCCTATTTAACTTCTTCAGTTTAGTACTCTTCAATTTACCCAAATATGAATTGATGCTAGAAAAGCATCTATCATATTCATATTTGTACCGGTTGAAGTCCAAGTCACCTTTTATTTTTTCGTCCAACGTAGTAATTTCCTTTATTAGGATGTCAGCTGCCAGTTGATAATGTTTGATCATAATATCCAATAGTTCCAATCCGTGTTTGTTAAACAAACTTAGAAGGTCTTTGTGAAACAAAGAATTCTCAATGAAGCCAGTGGGATATTGCCACGATCTGAGGACTTCAGCGCAATTCCTTCATTGACACACTCTTTGAAATATGTTATTTCTAATTGTAATTTTTTATATTTCATAAGCTTCAAGTCAAAATTCTTTAAACAATCTACCAAACATAATGGCCCCTCTTCTGTTGTAGCATTATTTGTTACCGGGAAGGAACCACTTGCTTCTTGTAAGTTTGGTACTTCATTAAGCCAATTTTTCAATTCAAGCCACGGAAGTCCTGAAGAGTCCTCAATACTAGTTAGTGTACTTGGATGTTCCTCCAACATCGCCAAGTTTATAGGATTCAAACCCGTCGGTGTTGGCTGTATGCTCACATCTAGTAGTGTATCTAATGAATTACTCGTATTGTTCCTTGGAGTAAGCTCACTGTTGGGTGGTTGGACTGGTGTTTCCCCAGTTAAACGGTCCAGCCTAACTGTCAGTGTTTCTATTTGTTTAGATAAATGCCTGACTAATATTGTCCTTCCTCCTCAGATGAGGACGGCAATGCAACAGTGTCAGGGCTGTGTTCCATGTCCTAATACCAAAACAAACTGGTGAAGAAATCCAAAACACGTAAAACAAACCAAGAAAAAACTGAGACAGATGGGCACGCCCTCACTGCACCACTTCTATTAAAACAATCCAAATGGTTTCGATATCCACCTTCAATGGACCACGCAACACACTGAAATTTAAAAAGTTAAGCCTTCATTTTTAATTTTCACTTTTCATCCTGCTCTTAGCGGGACTTCTTCAGACAAACAACAAGAATCACAACCTTCCACTTTTTAAAAATAAAATCACATTTCAATTACAGTGGAAATCACGTTTCAATTAAAAAATGTAATTCCCTGCAACGGGATTTAAAAATCCAACCCCCCAGGTGAAAAACACTGCATGTTTGATACTTTTAATATTATTTGTCATTCTCAGTAAATAAAACATAAAAGTGAAAAATAATGATGAAACAAAAAAGAAGCTGCTCAGTATAACTTTATACGGAAGACCGCTGAAGAGTCCTTCGAGATGAACAAGTAAATGTATTTAAAAAAAATTTTAATAAATTTATTTAATATATTAGGAACAGGAAAAAAGGAGGTAAATATATACACAGTCAGGGACTAAGTGTTGTTTCTGCACTTTTTGTATGTTGGAACCTTATTTTTGACAATTTGTCAATATAGAAGGGAATATTTAATGTTGTTATTTTTTTGTTTCATCATTATTTTTCACTTTTTCTGTGTTTTAAGTCGCAATGCTTTAATGACCATCAGGTAAGCTTGTCTGAGATCATAACATGCAAGTAAGCTTTAATAAGCCTGCCATCATTGAAGCCTTTCTGTTGTTGCCATGCAGAGAATACTTAACTAGATAATGTATAAGCGTTGAGTATTGAAATGCATATGACAGTATTTGTAATAAAGGACAGGATTACATTATTTTAAGAAGCTCATTACACTTGTTGGAGACTTCCAGTGATCTCTGAGGGCTTTACCCATAAACTAAACAGAATGCCATTCATGTGTGGTCCATAACCTGTACAGTAATCCTTTAAGCAATGTATCTTGAGCTTGTTTGCTTTTCATTTTTTACTTTGATCATGTTTTCCCCATGAAACAAGTAGATAGTTGTCAGGCAGTAGGTCTTTTTTGGATAAGAAACATTTTTACAAGTGGGGGCATTGCAGAGATTGCTATTTCAGCATGTTACTTGGTACTTTAATAAAGCTGAATATAAATTATAATTAGAACTGCAGTGCAAGGAGAAGCAGTTTGAGTTGAGTGCTGCTTGGTTTTCTTATACTTGATTTTGACTGGCATTCCAGTAATGTATTTAAAAAGTAATTTATTTTTTCATGCCTCTCAACCTTTTTGTTTCCATCTAGATATTAAGTAAGCTGTCAAGCTGCCAATGCATTGAAATATTTTTATTCTTTTATACTTCATTTGTCTTGATTGGACTCTCATAATGAGGGTTTGGCACCCAGGGCAGCATATTTAATTAAAGTTTAGTTTTTGTGGTTTTGAGTATAGCTCCTCCCCTTTCTAGTTGTCCGAACCCCTTTCCCATTGACCCCACCCATTCGGCTATCTCCTGCAGCCTCCCTTTGATTTGAAGTCACCAGCCACCACTGTATGCAAGGAATATAATACAAGGAATATAATTCAATACAATCAGGAAAGTGAACTAAAGAATAAATACATGTATGCATGTCCCTAAAAAAATGTGTGCAAGGAGTCTGTTTTGAAAACAGCCCAAAGGTAAACTTAATTCTCCAACAAGATGCATTTCTATGAATGTGGGTTTTCAATTTCTATGAATTTGGGTTTTCATGCTGTTTCAATGAATGTGAGTTTTGCCATTTCAATGAATGACAGTTTCAAGGGCAGACAAGTTTACTGCTCATGCTAAGTCTGTTTTCATTGTGAGACTGTATTGTTTTGTTTAGCAAGTGGCTATCTGTGTTTGTGCTATTTTGTTTCAATATCTGTAATCATTGTAGAAGCAAATAATAGAACATATGCATGGTAACTGGTGAGATAACCAAATAATGGAACACTGGAATGACTGAGGAGGGGGCTGCTGCTGGGGGTTGCTGCAGGAGGGGCTGCTCTGGGGTGGTGATCTAGTACCCTTCCTAGAACCCTATTTGACCATGATCTGGCTCTTGTATTTCAAGTAGAAAATACATATGCAAAGGTAGTTGCAGTATAACTACATTGTAAGGTATCTTTTTCTTCCTATGCATTTAATTAATTTAAGGACATGACTGGAGTGGCTTTATTGGGGAATGACCCAGTGGGCATGGCTCAAATAGGGGTGTTTCATGAGTGTGGTGTGGGTGGGGCTTAAGGGGCACCTGAGCACTACTTCGCCTAGGGCGCCATTTCGGCTAAGGCCGGCCCTGCCCTGGACAAACTGGTTTGTTACCAAACCTCATTTAGTGATACCTCACATACAGCAGCCAGAAGTGAAAGTCGTCTTTGAACCTGTAACACCTTTAAAATCTCTATTACAATTTATGCTACCATACAAGAAAAGGAAGTGTGACAGCCTCCCTTCTTCCAACAGAAAGATGCTTAGCAAAGTTATGTTTCCCTGAATGCAAATCCTAATTATATTTGCCCCTGCAACACTGCATAATTGGGAGGAGAATAACCTCAAATAACTTGAATGCTAAATGGGTGAAATGCAGCCTAAATCTAAAAATGATTTAGTGTGGCTATTGCCAAGAAGAAGCTATGTGATGGCTTCCTGTAATTGAGTCCTGGTGTTAGAAAAGAAACAGTGAAACTTCAAGACAACATGAATATTGACAGCCGCTATTTCTTCTTTAAAGTTGCTGAATCCCACAATGTGACCAGTGAGGGAGAATGTATTCTTCCACATAACTACTATGTTCATTAACTCTGAGATCACCATACCACGACTAAAGGGACTATTCTTGAGACATGTTGATCATGGACTTAGTATATATAGTTTCCAATGTTTTTTATATTCAGTATTGTTATTCTGGGACTTGTAATTATGAGTCTTAGAATTAAAAACTGTTGCTTAAATGATTGGTTACCTTGCAGGATCGTCATATTTAGTATGGCTTATATTAACCAGTTTGGCTTGCTAGTTCTCTTTGATCTGAACAACATGAGTATTTCCGCATAATTTCTTGCCATGTTTCTTGGTAAGTTTT